>NW_024582764.1:513222-538958 GCF_018398535.1 Haplochromis burtoni
CACAAACAGGACTTTAATATCACCAACCATTCCCATGTTATTACGGTGTATCCATATAAATGGCCCACCCTGTAGAGCTATCTTCAGATACACACAGCTGATTTATTGTAGTGCGTAATTTGGCCTTGACTAGCTACTAAACTAATTACCTAATTTGTGAAATTTAGGTTGTTTTAATCTAATACTTTCAGCTAATTCACTGCAGCCTGAACCCAGGTTTGGGGGAAAAAATGTTTAAACAACATGAAGCTAATGATAGACCTCGGAACAAATCTCCACCGTACCGTTCCTTCAGCCAGCGCTGAGATGACGTTCCCCAGGGCCGACAGAGACTTGTTGATGTTCTTAGCCTCATCCAGCACCGCTCCCTCGGCGCCTGTCTTACTGACCTGACACACATACACCCGCAGACAGGAGGAATTAGTCCGTAAAGAACATTATCAGCAGGGAAATTATGTTTATTTTCCTGGTGGCACTGACACTGTGGTGTAATTTAGCAGTGAGAGGGTTCACTCAGTGCATTTTCAGTTAATTTGTTTCAGTGAATTGTTGCAATAATTGACATTTTGCATGGCAAAAATTTCAAATGGCAGCATGCAGCTCAACAAACTGTAGAAAAATCAAATTTGCAATAATAAAAAAAATCAAATATGAGTAAATGTGTTCAAATGTAACTGTTATTTTAAAGAAATACACAGAAATAATTATTAGAAATCTGTCTTGCAATAAAACTGCAATAAAAAGCACTTCCACAGCATCAGAATGAAGAATTTGTGCATGCACAGCTAATTGCTAACAGACAGGAACACTGACAAGCCCAGACGATTTCCACACTTTGAAAGGAAAGGCACACGTTATTCTGTCATAATCGCCATGGGATGCAATTATTTACGGCAAAATAATGAGGAGCTTAATTACAGAGGAGAGCAAGTCGTCCTATCAAAGCCTTCTGTGGACCATACGTCAGGCTCCTGTTCAGCCCAGTCAATAACGTTTTGTACCAAAGCCTAAAAAGCTGCTGGAGTAGAACCTTTTACTTATTGAGCCCCAGGGAGGACCAAGACAACTTACAGATGCACTATCAGCACTTATCAGCTACAAACCACAGACATCAACATCTATCCAGATTCTACTGCAATCTAACGCTCTAAGTTTTCTACCAATACTATCAACACAAGGAGCCAAGGGCCAGGTTTAGCGGTGCCTCTAATGTATTTTCTATTTGCTTTTCAAGCGTTTGAACTATGGCCCAGTGATAGATTGTTTTATAGATGGTGTGATGGGGCTGAGCTGACTCAGATTTCACCTAGAAGACCTTTAAAAGTGGAATGAATTTGTTGTTCTTTGGTTCCCATCAGTTTGATGTTTATCTTGTCTGAAAGCTCCATTTAGCACTTGTTATTTTTCAGAATAAACGGTAACCCTGATAATGCATCTGCGACAGACTGAAACAACCCTACAGTAAGGAATCAGCTCTCGGCCTCTGAATTTTTTTATAAAGTGGAATTTTTAAAAATCAGAGCAATCCAAAGCAATAAAGATTCAGGTTTAGTTGCTTTAATGCATTGTTTATCTGCTTCTTTGATGTCTGAAAACACCATTTCAAAGCCCCCAGTGTTTCAAACCTCTGTCAACAGCAAACGTCTGGAGTTTATATCCCTCCTTTTAATGTTTTTGAAAGAAAAATCCCCATTCTTCCTACCTTCTCACTGCCAGCTAGGTCAACCAGATATAACTTCCCACTCAGCTTCTGCTCAGTCTCCACGTTTTCTTGTTTGATGTTAATCAGGAAGATGCTGTGACTGCGGGAACTATGCTCATTCATGTCTAAAGAACAAACAAAAGTTCATTCAATTTAGTTCAAGTTCAAGTCTTCACTTCATACCTCGCCATGCATTTCTCCCCTTTGCACATTAATCTTGAAACTTTGAAGGGGGAAAAAAAGTCTGACATAAAGTGTCTGACGGAGTGAGTGTCACAACATCAGGAAGATCAACAGTGTGACTCACTGGTGACAGCAACGTGACGGTTGGCCTTCCCCTCATCTATCACATCCATCACCTCCTCGGGACTTGTGACAAAGCGCTCAGTGCAGCCCTTAGTGAAGCAGGAAATCAAATATACGTTCAGTAATATGCACAAATATTAGCTAAACATACAACAGATCATCATGAGCGTAGAACCAGAATTAATAATTGTGGTTTCTTTAACTTGGACTAAGACAGCTTAGATGAGAACATCGATAACACTCTCAATCATGTCAGGAAACAGTAGAAAGAGTCAGTGTTGTTCCTCTGTACCTACATAAAAATTCTATTTGTCTGTTTTTCCCTCTTTTTTTGAGGGTTTGCCATGTTGACAGCCTCCAGGTTTTGAGCGAGATCAACCAGAGCGCAGTCATTTCCACAAACACAGTAAAGTTAGGTGTGACGATGCATTATAGAGCCCTAGGTGTGCAGATAACTTTATTTTCTTATCATTTTATTAAGCCAGAACTGAGAAAACTAGCAAGCTACTGGCTGTCAGTCTCAGACATGTCAATCTTCTCACGCTGATCTATTCTTATACTCATAAACAACAAAAACAGCATCTTTATAATAGAGAAAAATGCAAACTGAATCGCGTCTGTAGGTGACTCACCTTCACATAAGGAACTCTGTGTTTGTCTTCGTGCACTGACAGATTCGTCTTTGTCACTGAGTTAGGAGAAAAAAATGGAAGATGTCATTTTTTTTTATTACCTAGAGGATTGAGCGTGTGTGTTCATGAGTGTAAATGTTTGCCCATGTGTGTGTTTGTGCAAATAAGCATCTGCATGGAAGTGTTCTTCCTTTCAGCACAACTATAATGAGACCTGACTATGTTCCCTTCATATTTGTGAGTCAGCCTCTATCCACTGTGTGCAGCGTGAAAAAATACTCGAGGGCCTGGCTATGAATATTTTCAAAAGAACTGAAGCCTTATTTTTTGTATAAAGTCAAAGTGAGAGGTTAAGCACGTGCCTCTGATAGTGTCAATGAACAAAATACCAATTTTTGGCAAGGGCACTTACTGGCCCAAATTCCTGCATTAGTCACTGCACATTTGAAAGTCTTATCATGTCGGTAATTAAATTTCACCAGATTGTGGAGGCCGTTTTCTCCCTTGAGACTGTTAGTGTGTGCTTGTGTGGTTTCATCCTACAGCCATTTCCCCCCATAGGTTGTTATTCTCCTGCCTCCATTCATCTGGCTTGTTGTTGACTCTTTTTGTTCAGAGCCTAAATGTTCCACAGGCACTGTGGACTCCCCTGCATACAGATGGAGGCTTTCACCACTGTCTCTGGCTCCATTAAAGATGTAATCACACCCCTCTATCCTGGCCTCTCCATCATTTTACACGGGTTGTATATGGGTGATAAGACTATGAGCCGAAATGCTGAGTTGACTCTGGGTGTATACAGAAAATAGAACAAAGCGAAGATATAAAGGAAGCCAGTGAGGTTGTTTACTTTTTCAATTTAACTTCACAGATCAGTTTAATTTTACGCTTTTTTAAATTAAAAGGCCATGAAAAGCGAGGAGGGGAGGGCGTGATAATAAATGTTCCTTTTCACAAGAGCGGAATAATTTAAAAAACATGCTTCTTTTCCTCGATAGCTTCACAGCTTATATTTATAAAAGTGTCAACTCAAACAGCACCAACGTGTGTTTGTGTGAGAATCCATCAGCGTCTTCGTGTTCTCCACAGAATCCAAGTTTTTAGTGTTTGCAGCATTAGTACTGCAAAGTCCATCTTATGTTGTAGCATTACCAGCTGGTTTTGAAACCTAAGACTGTAAGTGTAAACCTCAACATTTTTATGTAGTTAAAACATCAGGAGAAATCACGGGTACAACTCTCCTCACTCCCCAAGACATTTTTAATACGGTCCACTGTTCAGCTAACAGGATTTTAGCTGACCTCTGTTAGGAGATCTAGGGTCACTTTGTGCTATAAGCACTCAGTGGACCCTCACTCAGTTAAACTGAGTAATGAAAAACTCAAGTACTCTGAAAAAAAACCCCACAGAAAACACATCACAAACCGAAAGAAGTCCCGTTGCCTTCTTTTTTTAGCTTCTCAAAAATTTCCCCTATTAATTCACTCAAAAAAGATAATAAAAATGATAATACAGGCAGAAAAGTGACAGAATATTTTCTGTTTTTCTTTCTTTTTTTACTGTGTAGGACAGAGAGAAGTTGGGAGCCTTTGAGGTAACTCTTTTATTATTATTTTTCTACTGGTATTTATTATAATTACATCTGTATTTACTAAAAATGTGCCCATTAAGGGTTTTTGTTGTAATATTTTCTTTTTGTCTGTTTCTGTGATGCAGTAGTTGCCTGTCCCAGGATGATTTTCTTCTATGGGAGACAACAACGGAATAATATCTTAAACATAAATATAAAGTGATTAGCCATAAGATTAAAAACCCTGGCACAGATTATCTCCTTGATAATTTAGGACACCTTGGTTCCTGAGATTCACTTTATTATTGCTTTGATAAATACCACCCAAGTAATCGTTGTCTCACACCAATTTACCACCACCACATTGCCACAGCTTACAACAAGAACTGCTTAGAAATGGCTGGAGGAACATAATAAAGAGCCCATGGTATTGACCAGCTCCCAAGCTCCCCAAATCCCAATCCGATCAAGCAGCTGCAGGATGCATTGGAATAAGTCCCAACCACTGAGGTCGACCAGCCCAGAGGGCCTGAAAGTTCTTCTGCTTGTATCCCAGTGCCACACGCTGCAGGACACCCTCAGAGGTCACATATCCATCTCATTCAGAAAGAGGCAAGTAAATTTAATGCTGTGGCTCATCGCTATAGATGTGCCTGTCAGTTTGCATAGGGTTCAAACACTTTAAGTAATAAGGTCTTAAAATGTCAACGGTTAAACATGATTCATCTGTGTGTGAGCAGACAGCTTTTAAATCTGTGTTGTGACACAGAAAACTACGAAGCATTAACAAAATTGAACTGTATTTCAGTTATATACCGTCCAGCAGGTCCCGGATTTTATCCATGTAGATCTCAAAGTAGGAGACCTGCAGCAAAGACAAAAAACATTTGATAGCAAATATTTTATCAGGGACACAGAAAGAGAATTCAATGCAGATAAATGAGGAGGATGATAGGTGCTCACTGTGCAAATACAAAATGCTGCAATAATCTGCTGTGGCTCTGATGAGGTATTATCCTCTATTATAAGACCGTGATGTAAAAGGGAAAATGCTGTGGGATGATCATGGTTTATTTATCATGATTTATTGATGCTTGGCTGATTCCACTCAACCCATCCATGTGAGGATTACATCAGAGCTTCAAGTTGTATTTCTACTGAATATATTCCATCTAACAGCAAACGTAAAAAAAAAAAAAGAAAGAAAGAAGAAGAAGGTGGTAAAAATGCAAACTTGAACACACAAACGTCAGAATCCACACCAACCTTTATGTGGAATTCAAGATTCTCATCCATGGCAAATATATGTTCAAAAATGTCCTCAGCAATCCGCGGTATTATCCCCATTCCCTGGTGATCATGAAGGTTCCCCTAAAGGAGGATTGAAATGAGACAGAGACATGTAAGTGAAGAGCAGGATAAATGCAGACCCTGGGACGAATAAAGTCGATAGAACAGTAAAAGAAAGGAGAGCAGCGAGGCTTTTGACTTGAAAGCGAACAGGGTTGTTTCCCACAGAGAGTTGTAAAGAAGGTTAGTTTCCACATGAGGCTGAGAAAGAAAGATAGAGAATGATGGCCATGACGGAGGCAGACATAAAGTCAGGACAGGCAGAGGAGGAGACGGTGTTTAAAAAGGAGGAAAATGTGCGTGTATCTCTGTGCTCGCACGTGCCACATTGCGAGGGCTACCTTTTGAATTTTTTAGCAGCACTGTACCTCCATGGTGTGTGTCTTTCCTGAGGAAGTCTGCCCATAGGCAAAGATAGTCCCATTGTATCCTCCCAGTACATCTGAAGCGAGGAAGAAGAAACAAAAGCACGTTAGAGAAGAACGCAAGGGGGGAAAAGAAAATAGGTAAAGAGTGTGAAAATAAAGAATGGCAGGAGAGAACAGGTGCAAAAATATAAACAGATATAAATTTCTATCCTGAGTCACATATGTGGAAACCAAAAAATGATAGCAGCCTGTTATGCCTGGCTTACCCTTCAAATCCTCAGTGCCAAAGTAATCTACTGGTGGTTGGAAGTGTATACTGTTGTACACAAAGAAAGGGAGCTGTATTGTGAGGACCCTCTCCACCCCAGGTCCATTCACCCTGCCCGCTACCACGGTTTGTTCATTGTCAGCAACATCGGGAACACCTGGGCCCAGTGTGCCAGTGCCCTATAAAAGCCTTGGAGCTCAGCTTTTGTGCCCCTCCCCCCACCCCCTAAGTCACTCATCTGCGTTTTTGGGTCACCGCTTCTTATATTAAAAATTCTTAAAAGAGCACCTGCAAACAGCTGCATGGCCATTTGCAGATGAATGATCTATCTGAAAAGGTTCAATTAGGTTTCAGAATTCATCAACAGCAATAGTTACTAGTTACAATGTCACACTGTCGGAGGCACTTCCTACGACCGCTGACAGTGGACTCATCTCTGTGTCCTGTTAGACCTCAGTGCACTTGATACTGTTGAACATTTTAATACAGAGACTATAACAAACTGTTGATCTTAAAGAAAATAAAGTGCAGGGGTTTGAATCTCATCAATCGATTCTAATTTGTTCACGTAAATGAGGCCTTTTCTTCCCTTACAAGTTTATCATGGAGTTCCCTTAGGCAAAAAAACTGCATATATTTTCAGTGCCATGCAGATAATATCCATCTTTATTTATCTAATGAATCCAGATGACACAAACCAATTACATGTCTGAAAGACATAAAGGCCTAATTAATTCAGATTCTTAATTGGCGTCACTATGTGCATCACCTTTATGCTCACATGACCACAGTATTTTTACTTCGTTTTTCATGTGGACATTAGTGTCTGTGTGCCAGGCTTTACACTGCTCTAAACACTGTTTTAAACTGTTAGGTTTTCTATTCTCAGTTCTACATGATGTCAGAGAGGGAGACTCTGTAATATGGTCATCTCAGATACAAAGATCTGGCTGTCAGGAGTTGATATGAAGCGAGTCATCCTAAAAGGCTTTTTTCAGATGGTGGATGAACGGAGAGGAGTCACCAAGACCCTTTGTATAATAAAAAAGGATTATTTTTGAGCGATGAATTATGAAAAGCTACTCTAGTAGAGTCCAGAAATGAAAATATGAATGTGGAAAGAAACATGGTAGGTCCCCTTTAATAGTAAGATTATCACACTGAATTTGCTAAAATCTAAATAAACCTGCCAACTCTGTGTACCTCAAGGTGTCAGTCAAAGAGGTTGTGTGATTGCATACCAGTTAAACTAATTATACCCTTATCAACAGGCCCTCTTACCAATTATAAGAGGGCCTGTTGTTTCAGCCGTGAAAAAAGTCGGATTGATTTGAATTCAACCTTGAAGCAGAGTTGCCTAAAAGAGCCAGTTTGCCCTCCAGCATTCAGCAAGCAGAAACTCTGTAAGCTTTGGTGGCGCTTTGTGCTCTGGGCTTCTCACTGCTTCACCCACATTTGTTAAATCTGTGCACAAGGTTTCTACAGTGTGAGTAGCAGTGAATGAAAAAATTAAATGATAAAATTGTTTGTGAACGTGTTTTATCGCGACAGAAATTAAACGGCATACAAAAACAACCAGACAGGAAGTTCCCAGAGAAATACAAATATGTTTGACCTTTGCTCCAAAGGTAGATTGATCTGAGCCTCATAAGCCTGTTGGATCTGTGGGGTACGTGGTATTTAAGCTTGGTTAGGTGCCGGATGACCTCTGTGGCTACACACAATAAACAACAACTTCCTGCAGCATTAATGTCACCAGGAGGCAGTCAGCGAAGTACAGAGCAAATACAGATATATTTCCCTTTTTCTTAGTGGAAGCCATAGCAGAACGCCTCCACTCCAGCTGAGGTTATAAAGAAATACACCCTTGGATGTTATAGTGCTGACAGAGGCCAATAAACCTCTGCGATAAAAGTCAAACATGGATAAAGAAAAACATATCATCCCAGAAGTCCAGCAGCCACTGGTCAGCTGACCACAGACACATCACAAAGGCTCTCAGCTGTAACCATGCAGAACCCTCTTTCTCTCCTGTTTTCATGTGTTGCTGCCTCTTCTTGTTCATGTCTTCCTTTGTTTCCACGCTGACCATAGTGAGAACAACGCAGAAGTGTGGCACAAAAAAGAGCAAACACTAAAGAATGTGTTATTGAAAGGAAATGAAGGCAGCGGGACACTAGATTGCTAAACTACAGAGACCTTCACAAAGAGAAACACAGAAGAGAAGAGTCAGCACGAGTCTGAGACAAAGACACTGAAAAGGGCAAAGAACCCGACGGCACAAGTGTGAAGAAAAAAACAACGAAAAGGGCAAAAAAAGACACTGTAAGATGAGAAAACTGAGAAAGTGTAAATATGGATATGGTCTCCAAACCTCTTTGCTCTCACCAAGCTTGCCCCCTCTGTTACCTTTTCCCCCTGACGCATTTCAAATCTAACTTCTTATCGCATGCCTTCCTTTCGTTAACTGCCTGCCTTGAATTTTTTTCAACCTCGCAGTGAAAGCAATCCTGCCTTTTTATTTCTTTTTTTCTCAGCCTGCATGGTAATCTCACCTACAAGTAATCTTGCCTGCCAAATCAATCTTTTTCATGCCCCATCTAGAACTAGTTCAATGGAGTTCCACACTCACTTTGAAGGTGGGAGAAAAATGAGCCCCTAACAGGGAAAAAAGAGGCAGACAGACATAAAGAGATGCAGACAGAAGGAAGGGAAAGAGAAAAAGATTCAAAAGTTGAAGGTAATGGTTTTGTTTGATCTATATGCCCCTTGGATATGCTGGTCCTGCTGCGCCATGATAAGCATGCATGTCATTAATCAGTGCATTGTGATGCTCCTACATGCAGGCCGTGTGACTACATCATGTCATGGAAATAGTTTTTTCTTGCATCTTGTAAGGGAGGTGCTAATGGATGCACCAGTGAATTGTCAGTGTGAAGTGACACCACCAACATGGATATCACGATTATGGTAATTCAAGGTGCTCTGTCGTTTTTTCCCTCAGCTGTTGTGTCACTCATACGTCATGGAGACAAAAAACCCCACAGAACCATGTATGTGACTCACCTTTGACTATCTGCTTGGCACAGGTGCTGTAGACCTGCTCCTGTGTGCTGTTAGTTGGGAAGACTCGGTCAAATACATACGCCTTCCCCTGTGGAGGCCAACACAAACACAGTCAGCTATGACAAAGACCGTTTAGAGCGCGCTTTAGATCATACTCAGCACCTCGTCCTCCTCTGTGACGTGCTGTAAAATGCATCTTGGGAACTTTGCGAAGCAGAGCGCACGTGACGGAGACACATCATGTTTTTCACTAAAACATTTATGTAAACCCATATTGCCACTATAAAGCAGTGCCACATCAATATTTCCTATACGCAGAGTGAACATGGTTTATGGATGCTCTGTCCATCTGTGTGTAGGCTGAAATAGCAGGGTGTATATCACATTAAGAGGCCCATCTGTCTCTTTTTGATTAGTGCAATATGCATCCTGAGTATATTTGATGGAGGCAGTGGTTGTTTCGAATGAGTGCACCGCAGCGTAGAGTAGAGCTTTGAGCAAAAGGTTGTTTGACCCAGAGAGACAGAGAGACAGAAAGAGACCACGTCTGAGGTAAGGCTATTAGAGGCAGTGTTCAAGGACTTCAAGAGCAAAGTGATGGAGATGAGAGAAGAAATGGAGTGGAGGCGTAGAAAAGAGTGGCAGTGTAGAAAAAGTGAAAGACAGCAGATGACCTGAAATCAGCATTTGAGAAAAGGAGAATTTAAAAAAAAAATGCATAAAGACTGCAAGGAAGAAGAGCCTGTTTCTCTGACTGAACCATCAGTGGGGCTAAATAAGTCAACCTGGTGACCAGCCTGCGACTACCCATAGACGGGAAGACATGAGCTAATTCAACGCACATGTCTGGACTGAAAGTGAAGACATTCAGTGTTCAGCTAAATGGATTGATTCATCTTCCCAGTGCAGGACATTTAGTAACACACACCACTTGAAGTGGTCAATAAGATCGGGGTTTATTCTACTTTGAGCAAGCGCTGATGTAAATCCAGTGACTGGGAGCTGTCTTGCCTCCTTCAAAAAGCATGCCTGACTGCTAACAGACCCACTTGTGTTTCTGTGCGTGGTGCATATACTATATATGTATACAAGATTCACAGCAGCTGATTGCCTCGAGGACCTTCTCTACCACCCACAAATACGGCATACCTTCACTGTAAGGAGAAGACACGTACCAAGGATGTGGCAATAAAGCTGAAAAACACAAGCAGAAACTTGCAGGTTATTGTTTCGTTTGTTTGTTTCGATTGATCGTGTAAATTATTGCTTTTCTTTCCAACTCCTTAGATCACCATGACCTGGATGGCTGCAAACCTGCATATCATGTAAATGTGTTTTAGTGGTAGACGATCTATAAAGAATGTATGTCTGCCCTTTGCATAAATTGCATGTGACCTGTGAGGATGATCTAAACTATGATTATTGCTGTATCAGCAAAACCCCGGTGATCCATACTATCAGCAACTGTGAATAAAATGCAACAATAATTTCCCCAAAATTTTACAGATGGGCCCCATTGTTCCTGAAGGTTCTAAATGGGACAGCAAGATAAACTCGAAACCCCACAGCGCTCCAGTTTACAGTGGCTTGAGTAATAAGTTCTGTCAAAGATGCATGGCTCACTGACTCACAATTTATGGTTTTTCTTTTTGGGCTTTTGAGCACATTTATTATTTGGTTTTAAAGTTCCATTAAGATGAAATTTTATTTATTTGTCATATCTATTTATGTATTCTGCTTTGGCCGGTGGAAAGAAAAGAGAAAAAAATAAAGCAAAAAGGATAGGTCGACGAATTTATGTCATTTTTAATGATCGCTAAAGAATTAAAGGGAAGTGATGATGAATAATGAAATGTTAGATTAAACTGCACCACCACAGAAGAAAAAAATGCTTGAAGCTTGTTAACTTAATTAAGTAGTCTATAAGACATATAAGTTATGATATTTTGCTTACAATGAAATATCCTTTTGATTAAGGAAGCTGGAAAAAAGTGGATGTTTCTAAGGTAGCTGGAGCTAGTGTAGATGATGCTGTGTGGTTTTTACCTCTGCTCTGATTCTCTCCCACTTACTTTTTTAAAAAGACATTTAAAGACAGAATCTGAATCTTTGCCTTGACAAACAACTAGACAGTGCAGTAGTTTTGCATTTCAGTTTTATTTACACGGTTTAGCACAATCACCACCAGGCCTGTGCTCATGGGGTTTGGTCAGGCACAAAAAATAACATGGATTTGCATCCCTGTGGGTCCAGTGCCCATGGGGACAGGCAAAGGAAGGGGCATGGACCTGTGGACCCTCAGGATTGCAGACTCATTTTTGAGATGCGGAATGTCACCTCTTCAACGAGGACCTGAGCTAGCGCAGGATGGGACTAGATATCATTGTGTGCACCGGTGCACACAGTGATATCTAGCTTTTCTCCAGGATTCTTGAGAAAAGCAGGTCTCTCCTTTTCAAGACTGGCCCATGCTGGTGTGGGGACACTTACAAGCCCCCGGCTGTGCATCATCATTGTGGCGTTTTTCCATTTTCTTGGAAAGGAACTGCATAGTGATCTAAAGCAGAGTGTTGGTTCATTATTGGACTTCTATGCTAGGCATGGGCTGGCCTTTACAAACACCATGTTTGCATATAAGGTGGCTCTTACGTGTATTTGCTTAGGTCGAAAAACAGTGATTTACTTTTTTGTCTTGGACACTCAAATGAAGAAAGGAGTGGAGGTATTAACTGACCACCACCTAGTTGTGAGTTGGACCAGATGGTGAAGAGAAGGCTCACGGACAGCAAAGCCAAACAAAAAGTGAACATCTGGCAGAAGCCTGTGAACGAAAGGTCTTAAACTCCCATGTCCAGCATTATTTCTTTTGCATCCTGGGAGAGGCTGGGGACAAATGAGTCATGGCCAAGACCCACACTGCTTGCAGGAGCTGTGGTTATAAGGTCATCAGGATGTCTGGAATACTCTCCTTAGCCTTCTGCTGCTGCGGATGGGTGGCTGGATGGATGGATGGATGGATGGATGGATGGATGGGTTTATCACAATGAAAATGTGTAGGGTGTTTTTTTATACAACAGCTTGTGATCCTTTTCAGTGTTGCTATGGTGTGACATGCAGCTGGCACTGCGGCGTGCATTAAAATAATCCACTTCAAGAAAAAGAAAATTATAAATAAATCAAAAAATAAACACCATAAGCAAAAACCCTTAGGCCAATCTAGTATATTGACACAATTTATAGAGGTTATATAAAACTTATTATTTCAACCTGCCAAGAGATTGAACTCTGTTCAATCTATATATTTTTTTAAAGTTGTCGCACTAGAGGAGAAAAAAATACAATTTGTGCCACTCCCCAACAACGGTCAGTGAAAATCACGCTGAATTACTGCAGAGTAACAATAACAGAGTGTTTCAGCAATGACCTCCCACTTTACACTTTTATCTTTGCATAACATATTTTATTAGTGACAGACTGCAGGAACACTTTGGCAAAATCCAAGCTTCAATTTTATTATTTCTATTCTACTTCTCAATAAGCTGAGTTGTTGTGCTGTAATCACAGCTGCAGGTACAAACAAGCTCCACGTCAGAACTGATTAACCCCGACTCTCTTCCGAATGAGCCATTTATAATATACTACACACATGCTAAATACTATGGAGGGAGGCACAGGGGAAGGGAGAGGAGTCATGATGTGGTCTTCATCGGGATGAATAAAATGAATCTGTTATGTAAGCTGGGTAAAAAACAGCCCTTTGCCCATCATTTGTTATGCTGTCTCCACTAAAACACTAATCTGCTCCTGTGCTGCATGAATGTGATAATAGCACCGGCATACAAGACATTCTGTAAGCTTTCTATCTACACGTCCATCTTTCTGTCAGGCCTGTTGGTCCAGTTAGGTATTGTTACATCTGCTTGTTTGCCTCAGTGCAGAGTCTAACATATGTCTTTTCAATTTCGTGAGTGGACGCTGTTAAAAATGCAAGCGTGGGAAGAAAAGTGTGTGCATATGTGAGTGTGTGTGTTTGTGTGCATGTGTGCAAATAATATATCCAATTAAATTTGTACATGCAGACATTGTCTATGGCCCTCAGCTCTGTGTGCCATGCTAAACACCCACATGGCCTATCCAGCCTGCAATCTGCTGCTGTCTGCCAGGAAACAAAGAGGCAGTGGGCTGCGAGAGTGAGAGAGGAACACCAAGACGCAGACAAAGAGAGAGTTACAGAAAGGTTCAAAAACCGCAATAAAAAACAGAAACTGTGAGACTTTTCCCCAGCGGGCAAAGAATGGACAATTAATTACAAGACCGAGCTGTGCAAGGAGACAATAATCAGAGAGCAGAAAATAAAGTAGTAAAATCAAGCTATATAATCAGCAAAAAACACAGAGAGAGAAATACAATCAAAATGGAAAACGACAAACCCAGGAGGTGCAGAACAGACAACAAGAACAAGAGGAAATGAAAGAATATACATTAAAAAGACAAAGAAATGAGAAATACAGGGCTGCAGCAGTCAGTGACAAATTTAGATTATTATGTGAGGAGGGCAGAGTTTAGGACCCTGTAGAGCAACCTGAGGGCTTGGCAGGGATCACACAATCATATTTATGTAAAAAAAAGAAAGAAACATACATAGCAACCGTGTTGCCATCAACCATCAGTTTATGGACTGTTTTGAGCGTTTAAAGCCATCTTGTTTTCTAAAACCAGATATGACAAGTGAGCTGATGCATCTGACTAAGGAACCGAGGGCGCCACTCGCTCACACAAAAGCAACCTGCCAGTCAAAAATTAGCCAAACTCTGCTTTAGTGCTTATTTTAGCATAATTTAGACCACAATTTATAAAATCAAAATTGTGCTGTGTTGGAAAAAGGCTTAAAACTATTGGCAGTGACAATACATGCATCTCACTAGGTAAATGCATGTACAAATAATAAATTAGAGTCAGCTTCTGCTAGATTTCTGCACAATCTAATTTCTTTTTGCAACATGAGAAGTAGCAGCGTACTGGTCAGAAAGGCACTTCCACACTGGCCTCACATTTCAGACCAAGAATCCATATCCGTGATTCAATTTGAATTCATTCAAATATATTCAAGTATATATGGGTGGCTGTAGCTCAGGTGGTAGAGCAGGTCATCTACTGATCGGAAGGTTGGTGGTTCGATTCCCGGCTTCCCCTAGTCTGCATGCCAAATATCCTTGGGCAAGATACCAACCCGAAATTGCTCTCCGATGCAGTCATCGGAGTATGAATGTGTGTGAATGTCAGTTGTGTAAAGCGCTTTGAGTGCTCGGAAAAGCGCTATATAAGAACCAGTCCATTTACCATATATCATACATGGTTTTTGATTCTCATGCATATGTCAGTCTCTTTTCCTAACTCCTTGTGCAAACAACAAGATGAAGAACAATATGTTCCAGCCAAAAGAAAAACGTGGAATTTCCATGTAAATGAGCATCCCCCTAAAGCAGCTTTAAATGGCAACCTGAAACTGGCTCCCGATGCTGATAAACCAATAGAACTGTCAAACCCTTCTTCTACAGCAGATGTTTTCACAGATAAATCCGTACTATACCATAACCAGAGCCATCTGGCAGATGCACAAAATTATGAAGCAGCAAGTAAAGAAAGCAGAAAACCAACACTGAGGATGTTCATTCAACTTTATATTTTCTTTATAAATTTTATATCAGATAAACAAATCACAGATATGACTCAGACTCTATTCGCTAAACAGCTGAACACTCTGGCTTTGTAAAACGTGCTTCAAACTATTTCAATTAAATCATTTTACAGTTTCCAGATCATAAAGCTGAATGAACAAAAATGGTGATGTAATCATTTTTCCAGGATTTGAAAAGGAAAAGCGGAGTCAAAGATGCTTTTTACACATGTTTAACTTTTTGGCCCACGTATTTGTCTACAAAACTACGACACTGAATTGTATCATAGTCAAGCAAACCTAACTGAAAGGGAATCTATTCATGCACGGTCCTACGTATATCCACATAAAACCTGCAGAGGGTCTAAAGACAAGGGAGTGGTGGCAAAATTACCAAGTTAACCTTGAAACTTCTAATATGTTTGAAGTTGTGTTTAAAGTTTTTATTTCTCAACTTCCAAGCAGACAATAAAGAGCTGATCTGGCAGCACTTGGAGGACGCGCACAATATTAGATAGGTGGTTTAAATTTTGCAGCTATTCAATTACTGACAACAGACAGTAGTAATGCACCAAATCCCTTTGCCACATGTTAAAAAGGCTAAAAACGACAGAGTTGAAAAGATAACCGCCCACAGCTAATACTTTGATTACAGTAAACTCTGCAGGGCTTCGTTTTAAGGAGAAATCACAGCCGAGGTTACAGCAACTCAGTCACGGCTACAAAACCAACAATAGCAGCTGCTATGAGAAAGTCTGCACAGAGTGCTTCACCGTGAGAAAGTAACACGCTTCACTGCATCGTGCCTAACATCCACTTCTTCCCTGAGAGGTTTTTCAGCTCCGTAATTACCCAACGCTACATCCACCTTTGCTCCTGGCAGACAACACGCATTACTTGCTTGGTCACACAAGGTCATTTGATGGGAAACTGCTTTATGGAGGTCTGTCACTTGACCTTTATGTTTCTGGTGAGGAGCATTTCAAAGAAACAGCAACCTTTCTGCAAGAAAAGGCTAATTCTGGAAATAACACCTTCTGCTTGTGCTGAATATTTAGTGACTGCCAACATTTGCAATGAGGGAATAATGTTTTCCAACACAGGGTGCATTTCCCTTCCACTAACCAGGAGAGACATTAGTAAAAAATTGACAGAAAGAGCTGGAGGAGATGATGGAAAAATTGGGCCGTGTATGTGTTTCTCCTTCTCCAACACATTGAGATCATTTTTTGGCTCGTTTGTAGATGTTTGGTCTTCCTGTGTAGGCTTGACTGGGGGCAGAGAGGAGGCAGAGGCAAAGGAAGTCCTATTTCCACTAATCAAAGTGAGAGTTTATCTTGGTCTCTGTCAGTCTTTGCATCAGTCTTACCCACAAATTCATCAACCCTCCTCTCTCTCCCCACAGAAATGCGAAAACAGGCACAGTGAGAATGACAGCAGAGAGTAGCAGCTCAAGCTGCCAATGTCTGCACCATTCTTCAGGCTAATCAGGCTTCAAGCCCCAGATAACAGCATCATTAGCGTTTTTCTCGACAACAGAAAACCCCTCACAACTGCAAAAGCTCCAGTCACACAATATTATCTATCACTGCTGTTTTCCCTAATTCACTGGGCTGACAACTCGCAGAGTCGACTGGCATAGTGCCTCGAGGGCAAAGTGGCTGTGAGGTTCACATGTACAGTAGTGAAGTCTGGATGCAGAGATGCAGTGGTGGCGTTGTATTCTTCTTCTTCTTTTTTTTGTTTTTTCAGCTATCTTGTACTCATCAGAGCCATTTTTGTAGCAATTTCACTTAATCGCTAGCTCGGGGAACTGAGGTTTACCACCCAACATTACTTTGTTAACACACTTCTAATCAGTTATTTTCCTACATCAAGTTGCTTATAAAAGATCCACGGATAGAAGTGGAGCAATTATTCCTGAATCAAAGTGAGATACTCTGCATAATTTATCAAGACGAATGAAGGAAACGGGAGGCAGAGGAGTGGAGATGGGAAGGAAAGACTGGGCTTTGTTCGCCGGGACTCAGACCAGAAAACGGGAGCAGCAGCTTCCCAGTGGACAAAAAGCGAAGTTAGAAATTGAAAGACTTGGAGTGACTTCAAAATGAGGAAAGGGAGACAGACTAATTGATTGTTATAATGCAAGCCATGACGGATGAACTTCAACAACAGCCAGAAAAGAAATGAGCAGAAATGATAGATTGATAAATGCAATAAAATGCCAAAAGCAAATATTTCATTCTGTTCTTCATATTCCGGGAAAGTCACACACTTGAAACACTCACCACAGCCGAGCCTTCTTTTGCTTGGTACACACTTGATTGTAGAGATAACACACACATAACAGATGCATCCACCCTCCAGGTCTGAATAGTCAAGTCAAAGTGAAAGCACATTAAAAAGTGCTTTAAATGACCAGCAGGAGGCAGCACCAGTGGTTATAAGTCTTTTATGAGTCTGTGGAAAAAGTACCCTACTTCTTACGTGATTTATAACCTTACTAAACATTCCTCCTAATGCGCTTATGGACTTACTATATCATAATCTTTGATATGACTTGCAGTTTATGTTGAAAGCTAATTTATTCCAAATTTTAACAAGTGAGTGAAAGTGGGAATAGCATTTACCTAAACAGTAATTCCTCACATGGCCTGGAAGGAAGCAGGGACTCTGATTTCTAACACGTGGGGCAGATTTTCCAAGAAACGCCTCATATTTCTAACCCTGATTTAGCTGGTTTTAGCTTCACATCACTTGATGACATAGATTAACTCAAATATTTGTTCATGCTCTCAAGCTAGTTGGCCGCCTAATAATTCAGTCTATGCAGCAGCGTGGCTGGTTCATTGCACCCGGCCTGAACATGATGTGTCACAACCATATTAGAGTTTCTAATGCCCCATGTACTGTGTGAGAAGGTACTACACACAATATTCCCGGTTTATTGGTGTAAATAGGATCTACAAATAGGAAATTATATGACCGAGCTTTGAGAAACACTTCAAATGTCTTTTTCATAATGTGCTTATTTGTGCCTTGTCTGTGGTGTTCATGGCTAATCTAAGCTAAGATTAATATAGAACATCATAAGGACATTAGCATGGCATTTATCTTGTCATCTCACCCTTTGCAAGAAGGCAAAGAAGCATGTTTCACCAAATATCAGGTTATTACGCTTAAAGTGAAAAGGGTAAATTATCATTAGCAGTTCTACTGATGAAGAGCATGCAATAAAACAACAAAAGCCTCTAGAAAACAATTTTGTCAATTAAATGTTGACAAAGTTCTTGAATCCCTTTTTGTGTTGTTTAGAAAACACAAACGTCCCACCTGATAACACTTAATTATGTTGTTTCATGAGAGGCTTTATTTGTTTTTGCTGTGCATCATGTTGCCTTTATGATTCCAGAAACTTCAAATAATTCAACCGTATTCTCTTTATTGAGCATAAAAAAAGCTCAAGCACACACTGAGGAGAGCCCTCAGCATTCTGTAAGTGCAAAGCACACAGAAAATTAAATTTTGTTCAGATACTGCAAACAGTGCAGAGAGACAAAGGAGAAAAGGTTTCAGAAGGAGAGGGGGTAAGGAGCAAGGAGAAGAAAGGAAACACTTGGCAGAGATGACAAAGATGCCTCATGGTCTATGTGACACTGACTGCTCCAGCGCTTGCCTGCAATGTCACATTTGATTGGCCCCCCTGCCATCACACATTTTCCATTTATTGATGTTGTAGAATTATAAAAATCCTAGAAAACAGAAATGAGCCTTGAGGAAGAACTGAGTTGTCTAACACGAAGCGAGATCAGCCGCGTCAGCCTGAAGCAAAGATTTTCAGTCACAGCCCGAGACAGTGTGAGCGCCCAGCTAATAGCTGTCCTCCCTCTCAAAGGGAATATTTGATGTCAAAAGGCATATCTAAGGTCTTGCGGCCTCACACTTGTTATCTCCTTTTCAGCCAGCAGTCTCTTCCTTTCAGCTCTACCTGCGTACAAGTTAATGCAATCAAAATTAATTCACACAGGATACAGGATTACTCGTGACAGCAGCTTTGTCTCTGTCTACAGCACTTCAGCACACTGGGGAAAAAGCCAAACACATTTAGCATTTAATGCTGAAGAAATGTGTGTGTTTTTCTTTTCAGGCAGCAACTTTACCTTAAAAGGCCCTGTGCCAAAGTGCCAATATAACTTAAAATGTGTAAAGTAATTCACGCAGCAACCTTCTAGCACTACGGGAGCAGACAGCGCATCAGTTTATCACGTTTTTTAAAAGGAATATATGAAACGTTTTGAAAGGTGAAAAATATGTCACCCAAAAAGTGGTTTATAGAAAGCAATCTTTTCAACTGAGCCATTGGTCCTTCTCTACGACTAATTCAATTAGTACACAAACCTTCGAGCCAACTTTACTGGTTGATTTTAGCCAATGTAATGCTCCAATGTAACGATAACGCAACCAGCTTACAACTCTAGGCCAAATTAAAATAGAGACTTTGTGTGGTCCAGGGCCACAGTCTAGATTAAATGTGAGCCTCGACACTGTGACTGATCCTCCATACAGCACGTTTCAAAGGAAGACACTCACAGTACCCCACCAACCAGCCACAGCTCTGCACCACACCACTGGTATAAGGCCCATTAATGTGGCCGAGAACGAATAAAAAATTAGACCATGAAGAAGATTCAGAAACGTAGCACACATTTCAATCAGCTTCTGCTGCAAGCAATTAGACTGAATCAAACTAGGACTGAGCAATGATTTAAATTTCCTGTAAAAACAACATGGTTATGCTGATTTTCACTGTAATTCTGCCACAACTAATGACAGCAACATGCAGCGAGGTAATTTGGATAATAAAGGCCTCCAGGAAGAAAAAAAGCGACTTTATTAAGATTTTGCATAAAATGGAATTAATGAGAAACTCCAGGAGACAAAAGAGGTAAGGTAAAAGAGCAAACCAAAATAAATAAAAAAGTTTGATATGATTATCGACGTACCTGCTGGAAGCCAAAACAAAAATCGCGTCGTGCTGCTTTAGCCTGGAGAGAAATGCTTTTTAAAGTCTGAGCTGGGGCCAATCCTTGGCCATTCAAAGATTAAAATAAGCCTGATATTTATGTTTGCCAAGATTTTCCAAGTCTCTTTTATGTGATGTAGTTTAAATTAAGTACTAAAATCGGGATAAATTAGATTATCCACAGAAAAGGAAAATGTGCTTTAAAGCATGGCTCTCCTGGGAAATAATAAAAAAAATGCTGGAGTACATGTCAGCATTCTTAAATGTCAGTTCGATTAACTGTGCTGTGTTTAACCAAAGGAAACAAAGTGTTGGGCATTGGATGGCTGGGATATTCCTTTTCTCTCCTTGGGATTTCCTTGCTTTCCTATTCCCAAGACAACAAAACACCAGGGGTGCTAGCATGTCCCGACACGTGCACGAGCATGTGCAGCTGGTTTACGAGGTACTGCTCGCATACACTGAGGGCAGACACGCGGCCTGGGCAGCATCCTGGGCATGGCCGTGGCTAATGAGAAGAGGACGCTCCATTAACACTCCCCAGAGCTAAAAGCTTGGTAGTCACAACCCACTTGTGTCACAAAGGCAGAGGAATCATGAGGAAAGTGTTGACGAACTGGAAGAGCTTATCTAACCCTGACACACATGCACACTGAGTAAAAATAAAGACGAGCTGAAGGAACTGGAGTTAATATCCTGTTCAGTGTGGCTGCTGACTGAATTGATGTCAGTGTGATGTTAGTATTAAGGCGTGCTGAGAGTCTTTATTGGTATGGGGTAGATAGTTTTGATCCTTGACATTATAAAATTGCACAAGTTAGCTTTAATACAGTGATGATTTAAATACTGATTTCTTTATTGAGGAAAGCAAAATAGATCTTAATGAGCCCTTTTATCATTTTGTACCTCCTCACATTTCTAGGAGGGATAAAGGGACGTAAACTCCGCCAAAGTCAACAGATCCCTTAATATTTTGGCTCCTGACTGACGGGAGCTTCCCCTCTTGACGCTATTAAAACCTGCTAGAAGCCTCTGCCAAAATGAATGAGATGACAGATGAGCTGAGCTTTTTTTCTCTCTTCTTTAAACTGCTGCTGAGTCATGAGGAAATGAGCAGCGGAATCATTACACCATGAAATCCAGCCAGACAGAGAAAAATACTGTGAAGCATTTATTGTGAAAGAGAATGACAGAAAGAACGAGAGCGGGAAGAAGCAGACGAGGTCTAATCCCAAGAGGTGGCTGCTTTCGCGCCGATATCCAACATGGAGAAAAGAGTCCAGATCTTGACCCCGCACAGCGGTCCCATCACACTGCTAATTGGAAAGGGTGTGAGCTCTGCGCTGATAGAATTAGAGTGCCAAAGTGTGCGAGCGAAGGAAGAGCACACCTTAGATCACCACTTGTGATTCTGCTTGGTTTCCAGACAGTTAACGGTAATGCGAAAAAATATCCTTGAGAAGAAATGGTTCTGCTGGAGCTATAAATAACAGGTACAAGACAGGTAGATGACTTTACACGGCGCCCGACATGCTCTGTCAACAGTTTGTTTCAACAGCAGCTGTTTCCCCTGCATCTTTTCTACCTTGGCGCCTAATGAAGAAAAGGACAGGAGAAGGCGGGAGGATCGGCTCGCAGATGAGATTAAAGAAAAAGAGCCCATCAGAAATCAGGATCACAGCCATCCCACCAACTAAGAAGCTGCTGGTTAATAATCAGCTAGTTTTTAACCATGTTACATCTATTCTCTGCAGCAGCACACCATTTGACCTTAATTTATTAGTAGCAGAAAAAGTAAAAGCTACCTCATGTGCCCACATGACATCTGAGAGCTGAAGTGCAGGGTACGTGCTCTCTGTGAGCTCTCTAAGACTGTTATAAGACCTCTAATCCGCTATTCTTCCCAAAAATGTAAACAAGGTGTTGCTCACTGTTATAAATACAGCAGCCACTGCAATTTCTATAGAAGTCTTGTAAAACACTTAAGGGAACAGCAGCCATGGAAGAATAATCCATGGGATATATAAATGCTGTGCAAAAAATAGAAAATCAATAGTTGTTTAGTCCACACATATTACTTGGTTTTACTACCACGGGGGCAGAGAGCCACATTGCTTTTCATTCATCTGTTACGGTCAACAAAAAAAGCAAAGGTCACTCTGCTCCATGTAATGATGACATGGAGGTCAGCGTGGTGCTACGAAACTTGATATAATGAGTGTTTGAAACTCCGCATATACAGAGAAACGTTTCTTGTTATTTGCGGTACTTTGGTCCAATCTAAATCAGAGTGGACCTGCACTGCGAGGCCGGCTCATTAAAATGTAACTCTAATGTTGAAAAGCAACGGACCGTGATAAAACAGGCCCACAGGTATGGAAACACAATGACCTCTAGTTTGTGAGACACTGAAGGGTAGATCCATGGTGGAGGCTTTTCCTCTGGCTTCGTTGTAATACTTAGAAATGGGAAAGGACCTAATAATCTTTGTTGATACGTTCTTTCATCCTCTCTTACCCCCTCAAGTTAAACTCAGCGTTCGGCTAAAAATAATCACAAGGAAAGCAAACAAAATGGAAAATATTTTCGTTTCTGGACAAAGGGAATGAAAGTGATAGTGCTTATCCCGCAGACTCTAGAAGATGAACACAGCCGCTGGGTATAAAAAAGTGAAGCCAAAGCAGAAGCTCCTTGAGATCCAATTCAACTGAGTATCACTGGGTGCTGGCTCCACAAAAAATAAATGTGAAAAAATCTGTCTGCAACAGATGCCCATCCAAAAAATGATCTACTCTGGTGAATTCTTGGATAGTGGTGATTTTAAAACAATTTCATCGCTAAAAAGAACTAAAAGGGCAACATAAAAACCCCAAGATGCTCTCCAATGCATCCATCCATCCATGTGTGTACATGTTATGCAGAATGCACTTACAAAGCATAGAAGAGAGTGCTTGTGTTGTATAAAGCACTAGAGTAGAAAAGCGCTATATAAGAATCAGTTGATTTACCGTTCTCCAGTCACTCTACCCTCTCCAAATATATTCACTTATATCTCCAAAAACCAAGATGGTGATGGCCCCCACTGGGAACACTGTCCTGTGTTGGTAACAATGTAATAGGGTTGCAGAAAAGCTGGTGCCAACCCCTGGACAGATCAGAGAGATAGAGACAGGCAGCAGTTTACACTCTTACACAATCTAATACTTATTTGTCTTTCCTACACAGGTTTGCTCTTAAAGTTAACTCCATTCTGGGAGAGTGAATCTTGAGCTGCTGAGAATCTTTAAAGCAATGGTTGGGACTTCCAGTCAATCAATCAATCATTTAATTAAACAGATTATTGTGGATTTGAAAATCTTTCTTGGTTTTCATATGTACCTATTATTTTCAGTGATATCAACTTTAATCGCATTTTTCAAGTTACCTATATGTGACTACAGCATAATAAAACTGGAAATTGTGTTTTTGGTTTGCCAAACCATATTTTTAATGCCCCCCTTGGCTCATGCGCTAATCACATGAGCCAAGGCGTGAAAAAGGGTGTGGGTCGTTATCAGCAGAGGTTTCAGGTGAAACTATTGTGAGACCCAATCATGTGACTTACTGAGATCACTTTCATAACCTATAAATGATCTTAAAGCTTCACCGTTACATTACAATAACAATAATTACAGTAATAATTACAGTAATTTGACAAATGTGGCATGCTTATAATAGTTCTAACATTTTTCATAAGCATCTTAATTCAGAACTTCTTATCACACGCTCCTCCTGCTATGAATATGATACAATTTTAGTATGCCTGTTACTACTGGACAGCAAGAAAGAAAAAATTCCATGTCTTTTCGCCCCCGAGGCTGCAACCATCATTTATTTATTCATAGACCCGAAAGCGTGATTCACCGTCACAGTTTTTTTTGACTAACAGAAGATTAGGAGGGACAATCTGGCCTTTCTGATGCTGCATTATTGCAGGCACTGAAATACTCGAGACAGCTGTGTCACTCCACTGTGGAGCAAACACAAAGGCCATTCGTTGGGGTAGTACAGCCAGAGTGATTATTACTGTCACCCAGCCACAGAGTGGTGCGTAGCTCCACAGGTGGCTGCAAATCTGACGGTGAAAAAAAAGACATTAATAAAAGACTATGAATAATAAACACATTCATTTTGGGGTCACACAGAGAAGATAATGTGCCATACTGCCGTTGTTATCAAAATTAGCCTGATGATGATAATGTCTGAAAGTGCTTTGAGGAACTGATAAGAAGGCTGACTGGAGTTTTGATGTATGATCTGTGATAAATGATCGCATTGTTCTTCTGCTAGTTTTAGGTTTTATTTAGCCACTTTGCTCTGCACTCTTTCAGCTTTTAAACTCTCTCTGCCTGTGTTAGTGAGACAAACAACACAATCAAAGAAACACACTGCACTCCTGTTCTGCTGCTGCACCACACTTCAGATAAATTACACCGATTCCTCGCTTCTGATGTTAAACGGATGGGCCTATATCTTCTATAACAGCAGGGAAGCCATCAAACACAAGGTTCAATTAAAGCCCCGAGTTCTCAAGGTGAAAGGCATCTTGCCCAACACCTAGCTGCACGCAGACACAATTAGCATAGAATTATTATTACTGTCACACAGCCAGTGGTTTCAACAACTTTAACAGCAGAAGCCAAACATCATTTATGAAAGATAAGCTGATGTTTGATGAGAAACAAAAACACTTTTTTCTTGCTTGAAGTGAACAGTTCATAAGCTACAGAGTCCTGCTTCGGTTCAAATGAATCGATGAAAACTTCTTTTTTCATTTCTTACTGCTTCATCAGTATGCACTGTGCACACTGATGTGAACGTGTCAAAGTTCTCATCATTAAAACCGATATCAAATTTGATCCTTGAGTCTTTCGTTGTTTGTTCTTTTGCACAGAAGTTTTTTCTGCACTTCATCAACACAAACCGTTTGAAAGTGCCAGAGATGTTCCCTACTATATCAATTCACAGTGTACCGACAGGCCATCTCCTTCAATTTTTAATCTCTCCGGGTCCCCCCTTGTCTGCCATCCAGGTGCAGTCAAACCATCACTCTACAGCCTATATCATTGCCTCTGTCAGTTAACAAGTTGTGGGAAGGAGTCATCCTCGAACAGACAAATGAAGGGCCATCACCACTGCCCAGATGCGAATTGTTTTTATCAGCCGACAAAATGTGGGTGCTTAGCTGTCACTACAGGGTTCTCGCAGCAGGTCTGCTTTCCTGTCGTCCTGATATTTTAAATCCTGATGCAATCTGACGGCCGGGGCATTTCAACTCACAGGAGACATGTACTTTTTTTAACAGCTTCTTCTGAGATACTAGAGGGACAGCGCACACACTGAAAGCATTTATGCACCAAAAGCCACTTACATTCATGCATTACATTCACAAAGATGAAAACTTCACACATGGTGTACTGACTGCAATTGAGGGGCGGTTGGTGCATGAAATGAGAGGAAATATAGGCAGAAAACTGCACTGTTCTGCCACAAATACTGGAACAACAGCAGGCTCTCACCATAGTGACGGAGTACAGTTCAACTTAAGTGGGCAACATGATGTTACCTCATTTCCTCAAACCTTTTTTTCCAACCTTTGCCATCTATATGCTAATAAGAAGCATGCGTTGCTTCTTTTCAATATTAAGTAGCCTAAATGGAGCTAAAGTACTGCCCTTTCATTTCAAAAGACATACAGTCAATTAACACATTTTGTGAATTTTAAAACCAAAACA
>NW_024582765.1:0-5439 GCF_018398535.1 Haplochromis burtoni
GTCCAGTTATATATTAGCGAGCAAGGAGCAGAAACTCCACCAAGACAATCTGCAAATTTCATAAAAATTTTAATAAACTATCATCTTGTCTTTATTTTTAGTTAACACACAGCTTAAACACTTTAAGCTGTAGGTAATGATAGTTATATAAGAGAAGATGCATGCTGGTTCAATAAGCTGTACGTATGATCTGACCAGTCGACTATCAAAATAATCGTTTGTGGCAGCCCTAATTCTGAATCAAACGATGTATGTTCTAATGTGCACTGGTGGAGTCTGGACTGAATGACAAGTCTATCACAACTAATCTAGAATGTCCTCACCATTTTCTGACACACACACAAGTTGATCTGTTAAAATAATATGAGTGAAGCCTTACATACCTGTCTTTATATCTTGGATGCAGCAGTGTTGCAACTGTGTATAGTGGCTCTGATTCCACATCTCTGAAGCATCTGTTAACCGCTTCTAGAAGAGTGCCTTTCGTTTTATTTATTCCTTTATCAGCCTCGTTTTCTCGGGAGAGCAGAGCTTAAGGATGCAGACAAAAGGGATGACATCAGATACAGATGAGGAGCTTACCTCCTTTGTTAACTCCTCAAAGGAAGCTAGAGCTGTCAGAGCCTTTTCCAGTAACCCCCACTGCTGTGCACTGAGAGTGGCTGGCAGATCATACTCTGCAGAATATACACACAAGGCTCGCTTCTGTTTGGTGTGGATCTTAATCATATAATATGTGCTATTGCATCTTTTTCACACATCTTGTATCAGACGTTTGGGTGACATATTCAGCTCCATTTGAATGTCCTCCAAACGAAAATACGCCTGTGGTGAGTGTTTGAAGTGACCCATCACATACACCACATTGTGCTAGCAGTCCCTCATTCACCACAAGTTGCAAAGTGTGAGCAAAGCATTCCAAACTTGCAACACCTAGCAGGTCCATTGCCTTTGTTATATTGCTGGCGTTGTCTCGCAAAACAACATGGATTTTGTTCTTCAGAATTTTCCACGCATTTAACATGTCCTCCATAGCTGTAGTGATGGACTCTCCTTCGTGTGAACCATGACACTTGTTAGCCTGCCACACTGCTTTTTACATAGTAAAACTTGAGTCTATCTACTGTACAGTTAGACTTAGCAGTGATAACTGACAAACGTCAGAGTTCTAGATATCAGTTGTCATGCTTCCAAACATTTGGAGATGAACTTGCACAATTGTGTGTAATTTTCTGGGATAGCTTCCACTGAGAGGACAGCATGTAGCGAGACTCCAAATACTCATTTAAGCTTTGAAAACCGTCATTTTCCACAACAGAAAGGGGCTGGAATTTCTCACGTCTCTGAATATTTTCCAATGGTACACTTTTCTTCTTAGCATTGGAGGCCTGGATAAATTCCGTGTACTCCTTTACGTGGTGTTTCTGTAAGTGTTTAATCATGTTTGTGGTGTTAAAGTTGCCAAAACTGTACCACCTCGCAAAACACTTGCATTGCATAAGTTGCATTTGTCAGTCTTGCTTTTTTCGTCTTTTAGTGTGAAGTATGTCCACACTGCTGACATGACCGCTCACAGAACTCGCACATGATAACTACTCTATTACATGGCGCATACTGCTCTGATGTGCTAAGGTCTTCACCTGGGTTATACCATGTCGCAAGTTTTGTGATGTGCTTTTAGGATGGATGGATTACATTTTTTTTAATTTTTCCCCATATCCAATCCAGTAATTTAGGTCAGTATTGGAACGATATCGATACTGTATATTGGATTGGTTCTTCTGTGGTTAGAATAACTCGGGGGTGTTGATTCATTTAACATAATCATCCTGCTGCAACCAGGTTTCTGTGAGGCAGAGTAAATCGATTTGTTGATCAACTATTAAGTCATGTACTAACAGAGACTTGGAAGAGAGAGACCTAATGTTTAATAATCCACGTTTCACTGTTTTACTCTTTGGTTCAGAAGTGGATACTATTTTGTTCTTTTTTTGTGATTTTTTTATGTGTAAGTCGCTTTTTGCTGGTTTTTGCAGTGCCTCAATAATGCTATACTTTTTTATTAATAAGTTATATAGTGTAGCAGTGGACACAGCCCTGAAAATAAAGGCATGAGACCATGTGTCCTTGGGGAGTAGAAAGCTGTAGACTCTTGCTCACGCTTGCCTGGGAAAAAGTAGATAACAGGGGACCATCTCTAGTGGAAAGTTACTGAGACACTGTTGTTTAGACTAGAATGAGAGAGCTTCTGTAATAAAGGGGCACACCAGCATTTTGGGATCTGCGGCAACGTGTCGTGCAGGACGCATCTCCCTTCTAGAAGTAATAAAGTGTTGAATGGTCTACTGAGCAGTGTTTTGTCTTCCATCGGATGCCTCTGAGGAATTAAAAGAACTCGGTGAAGTGTTGATATTTACACTGGTCCCAACTCTGGATAGTCATATTTTGGGGGGTTTAATAAATTTGTCCATATTTCTAGAAATGAGAGCTGCTCCATCCAAAGTGGGATGGATGCCGTCTCTCCTAACAAGACCAGGTTTCCTCCAGAAGGTTTGCCAATTATCTATGAAGCCCACATCGTTTCTTGGACACCACTCAGACAGCCAGCAATTTAAGGAGAACATGCGGCTAAAGATGTCACTCCTGGTCTGATTGGGGAGGGGACCAGAGAAAACTACAGAGTCCAACAGTGTTTTGGCAAAGTTACACACCGATTCAATATTGATTTTAGTGACCTCCGATTGGCGTAACCGGGTGTCATTACTGCCGACGTGAATTATGATTTTACTGAATTAATGTTTTCTAACAAACAACTGAGGCCTTCACAGAGCAGGTGTATTTATAATGAGACCAAATTACACACAGGTAACCTCTATTATCTAATTAGGTGACTTCTGAAGCAATTGATTGCACTGGATTTTATTTAGGGTATCAGAGCAGAGGGGGCTGAATAGAAATGCAAGCCACACAGATTTTTATTTGCTTAAAATTTTTTGAAAACTATGTATCATTTTTATTCCACGTCACAATTATGCGCTACTTTGTGTTGGTTTATCACAGAAAAGCTCAATAAAAAACATTTACGTTTCTGGTTGTAAGGTGACAAAATCTGTAAAAGTTCAAGGGGTATAAATACTTTTTCAAGGCACTGTAAATTAGTGGCACACTATTTCTTCTTCAGATTACAAGTTATCTGCTTTAAGGTTTGTGTTTAACAGTTACTTTGTTGTTAAAGGATTTAACAAAAAAAATTCATAAACAGCAAAATGCAACAGCATGGAGAGAGCTTTTGCAGCCCTATGCCCCTATTAGGTCTCTGAGGTCGAGTAGTCAGGGCCTACTTGTCATTCAGTATACGAGACTGAAAACTAGGGGTGATAGAGCTTTTGCTACTGTGGCCGCTCGACTTTGGAACTCCCTTCCTCAGGACCTACGATCCGTTGATTCATTGATTACTTTTAAAAAACAGCTAAAAACTTATCTTTTTAAAATTGCTTTTTGTTAACTTTGTTTGTTTTTTGCCTTTTAATCTGTTATATCTGTAAAGCACTTTGTGATGTCTATCTAGAAATGTGCTATATAAATAAAATTTTACTTACTTACTTACTTACTAGCTAAATGCTGAAATAAAATGTCAGCATATTGTACCTCTAAAATATCCAACCATCTCAGCTGAAGCTCCATGAATATAATAACATTTACCAGTGTGTAATAATCAAGACGTTTTGGACCCTTTTCTTTGGAGGAAAATTGCATTCTCGGTATTGTATGTCAAAGGCTTAAATACTTCTTTTTTTTAAGTATCTTAAGATAATGTTAAAGCATCTGCATGTCATGGTCCCCTTATATCCTATGTGGTTCAGATCCCATTTCTTTTCTGTGCATCTGTGCAATGCTTTGTGCAATGTTTTGTCGACAGGCTGTACAGCTCTACGCACTCTACCCTGGAGGGGCCTGATTGGGAGGAATGGCCTGCCAGATCTGAGCCCATGTGGTGTTATGTTACTTGTGTGCAAACCACCGTTTTTCCATAAGGAAAATAATGTTCGAACATAAGGGTGTCCATAAGTGCAGGTGGCACCAGGACACTCTAGGCCGCAGATCCATGATTGATTTTGTACTCGCATCATGAGATCTGCAGCCGTATGTTCTGGACACTCGGGTGAAAGTTGAGATGAAAGTTGAGACTTCAGGAACTTATAGAGCTTTACATACACTTTAAATGGAGAAACACACTCACAAACTGACTGATTTAGTAGTTACTAGATGGCTACTGTTAGGATTGAAAATGGTTGATTTCTCTTACTAAAATAAGCGGTTATAATCATTTTCATACATTTACTGCAAATGTGCTCATGTGAGTTAACACTCAGTTTTTTGAAGGTCAGAAGCTTCGTTCGGCATGACTGTCCGGGCTGATATATTGTAGGAAATGACTTAAGAGTGCAGACGGGTAATCGCAAACATGCTTACACACACGAATAATGATTAGAATAAGTCTCTGGAGAGTTCTGAACATGATATTCTAAACCAAATTTGAATCGCTAGAAGAACAATGGATGATAACATTAGATTATCAAGGCTAGGCAGAGAAGTGCTTTCCTTTTCTGTCTCTTACAGGGGATGGAGCAGATACCAGACGAAGTCACAGAGAGACGAGGATGCTTCTCACCAAGACTGCTGTTGGAGTTAAATTGTTAAATGTTGTCATTGTGTTACTTAAATTTGTAAGGCTTAGTTCAAACAGCATGATCAAAGACATTCCTTTGTTTCTGTTGACCTCTCCAGCCTGTTGGACGTTGGGGGAGGCTATAGTGTTTTATTATAGGGACATCTATGTAAGGGTTCTGTTTTCTTGTTTAATAAGCTTCCTGCCTTTATGACCCTTTTGTGGGCAGGAGGTCACACAAAGCACCTCCAAACACACACATACATTCTCGCACATGCATACACACACATACACACATAGTGCCTTATGTTTTAGAACCATAGGGGGGTTTTACAATGGGAGGTGCTTGTGTGTACTGTAACTGTTTTCAATAAAAGGCGGCAAGCGAAGGCCTAAGTCTGGGTCATTCTGCGGTTGGATTCAGAGTGCTTTTCTGAGACACCGACCAGGGCCTCCCTTGCGGAATTAAAATCAATTGATCGCTGATTGTCTTGCTTCCTTGTTGTTAACGGGAATAAGTTTCTAAACCAGCGGGGCCTGTGGAAGCGCAGACCCAACAACTGCCACGTCCGTGCAGGAGGAAGATAGCTATTATAATCTATGTTTTTGTGTCACTATATAATGTTGTGCAGCCCGCTTGAGGGTCATCCTTTTTGTAAAACATGCTGCTGGTTCACATAGAGATCCACAGTGCTGTGTAAACTTACAAGTTTACAACTGCCAAAGCAAATAAAATCTTTTTAAAAAGACAGACCTTTTTTTTTTTTTTT
>NW_024582765.1:39159-70959 GCF_018398535.1 Haplochromis burtoni
CGACCTCACCGGCGCCATCTTTGTCAAATACAGCCAAACACACCATCCACTGATGGCCATATTCCACACCATGAAATTCACATTGAAATAAACTGTTATACTCTCTATTAAGATTTAGAAGGCTCAACCTTCCCATTCCCTGTCACATACATACTAATCAAGAATCACCATTTACAGGACTTCATGTGACTTCATGTGATATATTCTGCCACAGTCATTTGTTCTTGTGTTAAGCTGTAGAAAGCACATTACACTGCATATAGCTGTAGATGGAAGGAAGGTCCTTCTCACACATTGCCTTGTCTCAGATAGCTATGCCTTCAGCCATGACTGGGACTGAAACTGACACAACTTGGGACCTCCATGGCCCTTCACCACACTGACATGGTGCTGGGTACCTCACCTAAGAACATCAGCTGCTAATTGCCAACATACAATAGCTAAAGATATGACCCCAGTAAAAGGAGGTGAGCTTCTCTAGCAGTCGAAAATGTTTCATACACTGATGCACAATTATCTCTTTGAAGAAATAAAGCACTGCATCGAACTCTAGCTGCCTCCAGGGCACAGCTGCATTTTCCCAACCTGTTCCTACAGCCTGTTTTTCAACTGGGACCTGGACTGGCAGTGACCTTCACCATCGTGTGGGTAGGTCGTTGTAGCTCTTCTTGACTGAGCCCAGCCCCAAGGCCTAAAGCCTAACCAGCCCAACCACCTCTTGAACTCCAAGCCTCAGCAACCCTGTCCCAGATTGGGTAACCTGTACCCACCTTTTGAATATCTTGCCCAGCTCAGGTGGTAGAGCAGGTAAGCTACTAACTGGAAGGTTGGCGGTTCAATCCCAGGCTCCACCAGTCTGCATGCCAAATATCCTTGGGAGAGATACTAACCCCATGCTGCTCTCTGATGCATTCATCGGAGTGTGAATGTGCATGAATGTTAGACAGGAAGCACTAAACAGTTTGAAAACGTGCTTGTATGATTGGGTGAATGAATTAGTTGTATAAAGCGCTTTGAGTGCTCAGACAGAGTAGAACAGCGCTATATAAGAAGCAGTCCATTTACCATACTTTGTGCTTAGCAGCTCTAATAAACTGCTAACTGATTGCATATATCTCACTCTGTTGACTTGTGAGCAGTAGAAACACATACCTCTTTGGCAAGTCTGCGAGCTTCATAATAAGGCCTTGCTTTGTCAATGCACGCACCGAGCTGGGAGCCCTGGGCATTGAGCTTCCTGGCAGAATCAGTCAGGATCCTCCTGTAGCTCGACCTGGCGTCCTGAGGGAGCACACGCATAAGATTGCACATTACATTACACACCGTGAGTCTTGACACAACTCACTGTGGCATCTGGGGCTGTGACAGGAAGACAGGAGTCAAGTGTACAAACACTTTGAGTAGGTTAAGCAGGCACCAGAGAAGGGAAAAAGGGGTTTATTGTTATATCCGTGACCTACATTCTAAGTTCTGTGATTGACATTCAATATATCGCTTAAAAAAAAAAAACCCTTTACTAAAACCTTCACCTCAGTTTAGAAACATAACATAGCTGCTAGCGTCCACGCAACACCTCGCAGATAATGGTCAGAGATGCACTTGCTTTTGAACCATGAGCATTTTAAATGTACTTCTGCTATGCTCATAGATTTTCTTTGGATAGGTTACTGGAATTGTTCAGCATCTGCACTCACAGAATTCAGATTAAGACACTGTGGAAGCAAAAAAGAAATATGTGGTCTGAAAGGTTCTGTAGTAGAGCTTTTCCTACCTTAAAATAAGAGAATTTCTAGTTTCTTATGAAAAAACAAGATCCAGCAGTAATCATAGCAGGCTTCATTTTAGCACTTCTTTAAATGTTTCTAATTAGTGTTTAATCAAGCAGTGATCACAGCTTCATAAATGGAACGCAGCTGGAGATTAAAATTATGCCTACGGGACAAAAAACGTACAAAATTACTTGGCAAGGCAAAACAGTTTCAAATGAATGTTATAATTGCTATGGTGTGCAAAGGGTATGTGGAGTTTCAGCCACTCAACCATGCAAGACTTCTGTCCCCCGATCTTTAATCTTTTCTTCACCCTTGCAACAACCATCTAAGTAAATGTGACAAATATGCAAAATATGAGACAAATAGAAGATCCATAAGTGGCCAGTGATATGCTATTCCTGTTGTTGTGGTGTACTGCGATGCCTCAGTAGTCAGCTGATTTATATAAGGGCTTTGACAGGAAGCTGTTCAGCCAGCTGACCACTGTTCTCGAGACGGTCAACCACCTGCTTCAGGCTGGTCAGCACTGTTCTCAGATCTTAAGGCAGTGCTGTTAGAGGGTCAGTCTCATTACAACTGATCTGTGAACAACTTAGGAAACGACTTTATGTAAGCTGTCACACTGCACATCCAATGATCTGTTTTTACACTGAATCATTGCAAAAGGCCTGCATGGATCTACAGATTGATATTAATTTCTTCGACACTCTGAGAGCAATTTGAGCACTTTGAAAAATCTGCAGTGAGTGTGTGCTCGTCATAGAAGGATCAACTACAGGATACCAAGAGGCACAAAGTGTTTGCAGATAAAGACAGACCACAAAGTCACTTGGCTGCTTAGACCACAGACTGGCTGCACAGCAATCATGAAAAGTTTAGAAACTTATTGAACATAAAATCTTGGGTTGTGAACACTGTTCATAAACCTGCTAATGCAATACTACCCATGTGAACTGAGATAACCCAGTTTGATGCTTTCTTCACAGCAAATAAGACAAGTCTCATTTGGATGAAACACGGTGTGCAAATAATGCTTTTAAAGATGCCAAGAATTTAAAATGAACTAAGGCTACGTCCACACGTACCCGGGTACTTTTGAAAACGCAGATTTTTCTGTGCGTTTGCACATATCGTCCACACGTAAACGGCGTTTTCGGTCACTGAAAACGGAGATTTTTAAAAACTCCGGCCAGGGTGGATATTTTTGAAAACTCAGTTTTTGCATTTACGTGTGGACGAGAAAAACGCAGAAAACGCAGCGTCAAAGGTGTGCGCCTTTTTTGACGTCACACTGTGTTTAAATGCTTACATACACACACAGTTACTGTCCCTCCACACATACGACTCGGTTCTGCTTCTATGCCGCAGCTTTGTTTACTTTTTCCCACCGAGGCTTCTAGACTTCTGATTGGCCAACATTTCTACACGGTTAGGAATCTAGCGCCACCTGCTGCTTTGGCATGTTCCTAGCAGAGTTTTCCTTCATTTCTGCCTTTATGTGTGGACGGGATTATTTTTTAAAACGAAAACGGAAAATCTCAGTTTTCAAAATACCCGTGTACGTGTGGACGTAGGCTAAGTAGAATGCAAAAACAGCAGTGCACTCTCACTGATGGCGTCCAATCTGACTTGCTGTGACAAAGTCTGCAAAAAAAAGAAAGCCTGAGAGAAAAGTCTTTACAACCCTAACACACACCGTCACGCAAACGCACACATTAGGGCTGGGTATCGTAACTCACTTCTAGAATCGATTCGATTCGATCCACAATTCGATCGACTCCATTTGAATCAGGGAAACTTTACCTCAGACAGTCAGAAATATTATAATTCTGATCACTTATCAGTTCATATCCATATTTTTATATCTACAAAAAGAAAGCTGACACTTGTGAGACTTTATCAAAGGTGTGAGCATCACAGCAGAGGCCTTTGTGTCAAAGTAACTGAGGATAAAACACAGAAAAACATGAAGGTGATTTTCGTGTCCTGTCTTCTTATAGCAGATAACCTTAATAATACTCTGCAGTAGAACAAAAACAGAAGAAAACCATGAATCAACATTTGAACATTACCTGATGCTGCTGAAGTGACGCAGAGCAAAGTTACAGAGGTTTTATTAGAGACACAGCTGCACAGATGCAATTTTGCATCATTTTAAAAACAGAACAGCAGAAATGAGGCTTTCTTGTCGAAAGTTAAATTTAAAAAGAAAAAAAACAGCAGCCGACAGCGCTGTGCATAACAGTAGACTTGTGCATAATAAGCACGCGAATAATGCAGAAAACAGAGATTTGAGATGGGAAACTGCTCTTGAAGTACACAGAGAGAGAGAGCTGTGCATGAAGTGTGATTTTATCGTGCTGGACGCAAAACAGCAAAAGTCAGAGGGAATTCATGACGATGTTTATGTGAAACGAGACGTGAAGCGTAGTTTGGATCTTCTTTTGCTGCTGGTTCAGTCAACTTTGTTTGGAGAGACAAAACTGTGAGCTGTCAGCTTTCAGCTTTCAGCCCCGATGGCGTGTCCATGTACGTGCCGTCGTGAGAAAGCCGACAGCTCACTGATTCTGATGCGTCAGCCTGTCCGCGCTTTGTGTTTACGTCTTTGTGCAGAATCTGTGTACTGCTCTCATTTACTGTTTTAACTGTTTGCTAGTTTAACACGAGATTCTGGCATTTCTGGCAAAATGAATTAATATTTAAAAATCAATTCAGGGTTTTAATGAATTGATATCACATTATTCAAGCTAGAATCGGAAAATCGATAATCAAAACCCACCCCTAGCACACACACTGAATTATTAAATGACATTTTTCTAGTTCTAGTTTGGCTGACCTAGGCTACTTGTAACTTCTTTTCATATCCAGAAAGAAAGAAAGAAAGAGGTGTCCAGAAGAGAAAAAGAGGGTAAAAGAGGGATGCAATGCTGACAGTCGTGGGGTCACAGCCGTGTTTTGGAACCATTCACCGGTGAGCTGGCACAGTGTAGGGGCTTGCTGCTATGATGCTTGTTAGCTTTCGGTCGCTCGTCGCCCTCCTTCCCTCCTGTGGTTAGCTTACTGGGGGGAACAGCACTGGCGTGGACTGAAGTCTTTTTTACGTTCTGACCCAAATGATGTTTTTTAGAATGAGTTGAAGAGGACTTTCACTGACTTCATGTCTGAGCAAACTTCCACAAGGAAATTATTAAATCTCCGCCAAGGTAACGCAGCACAATTTGTGGTCGAGTTCCGGACTGTGGCAGCCAAACCAGGTTGGCCCAAATAAATGTCTCAGCTGTTTTTCTTCAAGCTTTGAATGACCGGATGATTGATCAGTTAATGTCCGGTGACAAACCATGGTGTCCTTCTCTCTCAGAATTCACAATCTTTTAAAAGAGAGTAAGTAAAATGTATTTATATAGCACTTTTTAAGACAGAAATCTGTTACAAAGTGTTACAGGGGATAAAAAAAACATATCAGAGGGAAGCCAAAAAAATTACACGACCCCCAGAGCATCCGCCAAGGCCAGCTTAGCTTTGAGCCCATGGTAATATATTCTCCTTCGCTCAGCTCCTAATTCCTTGCCCTCTCCTTCAGAGCCCCAGCCTGAACACATTCAGATCAGGCATTGTAGGCTTGAGAGGCTAACCAGTGTGCAAGTATTTTTAATATGGTCACTCGGGACACTTTCTCACTTCCTGTCCTGTGCAGCCAAAGAGCCTGCCCACCTGTAGTTTTGGGCGTACCTGTTGGATTTGGAGGAGACAATCCGAAAAGGCCTGCAAATTGACCATTGATCTTGGCTCAGGTCCCCCTGGCCACCGCTATGTCCCCACAGCTGTTTGTTCTGCTGTGATTTACTTGGCTCAGACCGCCTACCTCGCCTGCCTGTACATCTAAGCTGTTTTTCTTCAAGCTTTGAATTCCACCTCGGGGTGAGCAGAACCATAAGTCTCCTCAGACGCCGTTTCTGGAGGGGCATGTTGGAGAAGGACATCAGGCAGTCTGTTGCAACATGTGCCACCTAAGCCTGAAGCAAACGTAGCACTCGACGCGCGTCAGCCAAAAATCTCAATAAAGGGATGGACAAGGCCAGTAATATCCTGGGGATGGAGTTGGACTCTAAGACGGTGATGGCGTGCTGGGTAGTCACAGGAGCACATCAGCATCAGCAGCATCAGTGAGACATAACCCTTAAAGACGGAGGAAATCAATTCTTGCTCCAGAGAGTATTAGGCCCCATATTAGACAACATCTGGGTCCTTTCTCATCCACGGTAAAATAAATTTTAATTTTAAAATGATCAAATTAATTTTTGATCATTTTCTGGTTTTTGATATCAAGTCTGTGACCCGCTCCTGTTTTGTTCATTTAAGAAATCGCCTCCTGATTAGATTATTGTAATGTTTTCTTCTCCTGTCTGTCAAAGTTTTCTTTAAATCACCTTCAAGTGGTCCAAAATGCTGCACCAAGGCTTTTAACCCACAGTCATAAATTCTCTCGTATCAGTCCATTGTTAAAGTTTCCGGCTGAGTGCAGCAGAAGCCAAATACATTTAATTTGTATAATATACTAGGTTATTTCTAATTGTGCTATTTGTATACATTACATTTATTTTGTTTGTTTTTTTCACTTTTTAATACATGTTATTGCTTAATTCAGTTACTTTTCTTCCTGTTTTGGAGCAACTGTGACCACATCATTTCCGCAGGCATTAATAAAGTGTTCTGATTCTCACTCAGGTAACCAGAAAACTGGCTGCTCGTTACATAGGTCCATACGAGATGGACTCAGTGATCAGCTGTCAGACTCAGGCCGCTCCCGATGCTATGCAGTCAACCCACTTTTCGTGTCTCACATATCAAGCCGGTGCAGTCCAGCACATTGCGCTCTCTGTGTTTCCAGTTTGCACACTTGGATCATCATTGGCTAAGCTCTATTAGGAACCAACTTCCTCTGATGCTGGTCATCCTCACTCACTCTCTGCTTGCCTGCAACTTACCTGTCAGTTGCTGCTGCCCTTACCTTTTGGCCTCCTGGAGTACTATGGATCTCACCTGCCTGGCCTCCTATTCGCTACCACGTACCTCCACTCTGGAAAAGGAGCAGACAGGTCGGACATCCTATTCCACTCATTGCATCACTCAGCCACTCACCCTGAGAACCACCCTGCCCTCTTTCCTTGCTTCGTCCTGCAAACCAGTAAGCCAACCTTCTTTACTCACCTTCACGCTCTGTGAATAACACATCGCTCTCTCTGTTGCAGTAGCTCTCGCTCACTTTGACCTTAGTGATCCCTGTGTTAAATAAAGTTTTTAAAAAAATGAAACGTCAACTTTCAGGTCCAACCAGTACACAGCAGCTGCTCGGCCTTGACTGACTGACAGACAATGCTCAAAGAGCAGTGGAGGAAAACAGAAGACAGTCACAACAGAGGCAGCAGCAGGTGTGTGTTTGTGTGAGGACAGTCAGAATATGCCCCAGTGAAAGCAAAAACAGAGCTGTTTTGGGTTTTTATATTTTCCATTTATCATTAGCCATTTCAAGCAGTATTATAATTGTTACGCTGTTCGGACTTTTTATTTTAGAGCGAGGCATAGTGCACTCTTCATGATGAAGCGTGTACAGTACATGCCCTCTATTTCCTTACACAAATGTGAATACATAAAACTGGATATTTAATCTTAATGTTTTTTTATTTGGCCTACACAGATGTAGAAATAATTACTACATATGTAGTCATTATTATATATTATAACAAAGGTTGGGGGACCAGCGGTCTGTAACACCGTAGTTCAGACCTGGTTAATACATGCTGAGGTGGGTGGTTGGTGATGGGTTTAGCTGTGGGCACGGTCAAAAAACAAACCTCGGGCCAGCACTGGCTTACCGGCCAGTCAAAAGCAGCAGGCAACGTTCTGAGAACAGCAGCAGGCTGCTGCCATTACTATGGGAGCAGCATACCACTGGCCACTTTTGGATCTCAGTACTCCTGAAGATCCAACATCCTGGAGTGGGTGTCCTGGCCAAGGGAACCAAAATGTCCCCCACTTCAGGAAACACAGTAAAGCCAGCCCTCACTATATACGAGGCATTACAGTAACAGAAACTGAGACCAAAGTCCTCTAAAAGCGATCTTCAGTGCCTGTATGAATGGGTGTGAATATGACATGTTGCATAAAGCACTTTGAGTGCTTGAGTAGGTTAGAAAAGCACTATAACCAGTCCATTCACCACATATTGTGTGTGTGCAGGAGACCAGATGGGATGGAAGCAAGGACAAGAGATTAAACGTGGATATGGATAGGGTTAGTGTGGAAGTGCATGAAAACAGTCCTGTGGATATTAAGAGAGTGTCAGACAGCATCATGAGGGGTGATGTTGAATGTTTTCAGTGCGTATGCCCAACAGGTTGGATTTCAGTTAGAAGAGAAAGGAATTTGGAAGTGAGATGGATGAATGGGTGGAGTGTGTCTTCAAGACTGAGAGATTTGTGATTGAAGCAGACTTGAGTGGACTGGGAGATGAAGGTAACACAACTGATGAGGAGGTGTTGGATTGGAGAGTGATGCAGAAGGACAGATGGCAGTGGATTTTGCCAAAAGGATGGAAATAATGGCTGCGGTGAACACTTGATTCAAGAAGAGGGGGGAACATGGGATGATCTATAAGGAGGAGGATACTACACGTTGGACTACATCAGGGGTCCCCAATCCCGGTCCACGAGGGCCAGTGTCCCTGCAGGTTTTAGATGTGTCCTTGATCCATCACAGCTGATTTAAATGGATACATTACCTTCTCAACGTGTCTTGGAGTTCTGCAGAAGCCTGGTAATGAACTAATCATGTGATTCAGGTGTGTTGACACCGGCCCTCGTGGACTGGGACTGAGGACCCCTGGACTACATCCTATGGAGAAGGTGCAATCTGAAAGAGAAGATTGCTAGATGGAGAATGTACCTAGGAAGCATCAAATGTTAGTCTGCAGGATGACTTTGGTCATCAAGAAGTGGAAGCGAGTGAAGGCAGAGGCAAGGAATAAATGGTGGAAGCTGAGGAAAAATGAACGTTGCAGAGATTTCAGGGAAGAGTTAACAGATGACTGGGTAAGTACAGAATGAAGAAAAACAGAGAAACAGACAGGGGAACATTAGTGAGTAAAAGCCTAATGAAATGTTTTCCTTGTGCTTCACAGTGTTAATATATGGAAACCTGTTTGCACAGACTGAGTGACTCTTTGAGCATGGATACTGCTGATTTCAAGTAAAATGTATTCTTCATATTTATCATTTATTTCATGATATATTATATCTTTAGTGTTGGGTAATGTTGAAATTACATTCACCTTAAGATCGCTTTTACTTTGCAATGGGGTCTCGGGTTTTGTTACCCTAATGTACGAACAAAACGCAAAACTACGTGGGGGCTGGGGTGTCCGCAGGTTTACTGTGACCTCCTCACATCCAGCTGCAGCTCCAGCTTGTTGATCTCTTCGCTAGCTTGGTTGAGGTGCTCCAGCTCCTCCTGGAAACACACGGGAAAGACGACGTGTTTTAAAAGCAGAATACAACCAGACAGCTGGAAATATTGTTAGACAGGAGATGGGGTTGACCCAGGCGTCGGTCTGTGTCAGGAGCAGATCGTTGCCATGCACGGTCGGCGTTTATCGTAGTTTTGTTTGGCTCGGGAAATATGACGCATTTGCTAATGCGGGGAGGGAAACGGTTCTTTAGCAACATACCTGAATTCTTGGGTCCAATTCCTCCTCGTATTCCTCTCCGTTTTTAATCTGGCTGTTAGACTCTCCATCATTCCCACAGTCCGCTCCCACTTGCTTTCTCATCGTGGTTCTGCCGTCTCCGCCTTTCGCCTCTTCTCCCGGCGTCTCCTCCCGCAGACCGGCCGGGTTGGGGCTTCCTGCACGCTTCAGAGTTTCACGCGAGGTCCCAGGCTCCATGGGCGGCCCAGTCGTTCGGCTGCTGTGATATTTATTTAACCTCCCGGTACAATAATGTGTCAGTGTTTAGGGCAGTGGAAGGTCGCCCCGCGTGTACTCATACTTTGAGTACGAGTATGTGTACAAACTAGTGATGGGATTTCCGGATCTTTTTAGAGAACCGGCTCTTTCGGCTCGACTCACTAAAAAGACCCGGCTCTTTCGGCTCCCAACCGGCTCTTTAGGTTGTTTTGTTGCTTTAATGAATTTATTATTAACAACAATATAAAATTATGCACAAAATGAATTACTAATGTAAAAAAAAGTGGTTTTATTTATATATGTTTATATATAAATATATGCGGTGGCCCCTAGAGACAAAGCATGTACAAACTACAAAACACATTTCTAGCGTTAACTGAACTTCCAAAACAGAGCTACCTAGATCACTTAAATTACACAATTGAAAGCATAAGTGTATTGTTTGTGTATTTATACACATGCACTCATATATATTCAAATAATTTAAAAAAATGTTCATTTACCTGTTACTACCACACACCAAATCCGGTCGCTGGTACTTGCTGGCTTGCATAGCCAGTAGGTAACAAAAGCTCAACACTGCGCCTAGCATCCTGGAGCACTTCTGTTGTCTTTTGTACGCGTTTTGGAGTTTGTACGTGCTTCGGGGTTTTTACGTGCTTCAGAGTTCGGACGTGCTTTGTCTCTAGGGGCCACCGTAAATATACTTTTATTTATTTACTCCACACAAGGCTCGTGTGCAGAGTGAAGCGGAAAAAAGTGAGAGAAGGAAAAAAAAAACAAAAAACCCCACGGCTCGCGATAAGGAGTCGGCTCTAAGAGCCATTTCGTTCGCGACCGACACATTACTAGTACAAACCAGCGCCTGACTAACGGTAGGCCAGCCAGTCACATTGCACCGACTATGGCACCCCACTACAGCCCACTCTTCCTTCTCCTGGTTTAATTCTTTTCACAATCACAGTAATTTTTTAAAAATTACATTTGTATCATGATATTTAATATACATAGATATAATACTGGGTTAAATGTAACTTGGCTAACAATCTTTTGCGGGTTCAGAACCTGCAGTGAATACTGCAGATGGTGGGCTGCATTATATTTATAACACATGATGTTTATTACTCACGTGTTCATGTGGAGTTAAATCAGATGTCATTTAACTGTACATCCTTTTATAGATCTTTTTAAGTTTCCATTGTAGCTCAAACATACAGGGGTCCAATAAGACAAAGCGTGTCTGGAAAGGGCGAAAAATTAAGAAAAAATACCAATCTAATGTAATATCAGACTATAAATTAATGAAAACCGTTCATGGGCCCTTATATATGCCACGTAATCATCAGATTCTCCCTGAACAAACTTAAACCTTTAGATCAGATTGGGGCCATCATAGCCCTCTTTGTCAAATATCACCTTTCCTCAGAACATGGAAATTTGCTTTTGATTTGAAATTTGCTGTACACAAGTACAGCTTATTCTGATATGTCACCACTTTGCCAAAATCAGGAAGAAGACCTAAATTGTCATTCTCAGATGAGAGGAAAATAGTTTGGATGCTCAAGAGCAACTCAGGAACCACTAAGGCTCAATCCTGCCATGAACTGGAAACTGCTGAACACCAGCATCACTTTCTATAGTGAAGTCAGTTTTGCATCAACATGGACTGAGGCTACCAATCAAGAACAAAGCCTTCCCAAAACCCCAGACTTTGACCCCATAGAAAATTTGTGGGCTAAGTTTAAAAGCAGAGAGAAAACCAACTAATTTAAAGAACTCAACCAATTCTGCCAAGAAGGGTTGTCCAATATCCAGAGGTGCCTGTGTGTATACTTTTGACTGTGTGGATGAGAGAAAATTCAAACACCTCATTCTTGTTTTTGAGTCACTGAAGATGTATGCTGTACAGTCATTCCCACACTGCAAAAGAAACTATTAAAAGACAAACGTTACCATGATATTCTTGCTCATGAGTGCATTTTAACTTCTCATCAATTTCATTTACTCATACACACACATATCTACACGGTGTTTTTATCTATGCCTAGGCTCCTCTAACATTTTCATTCAATCACACTCACTAACTGGCACTATGGTGAACACACTGAAGGAAACTCAGGAGTTGCGATCCTCCTCAGGGAAGCGGGCTGGAGGGATCCATCAACCTTCCAACTGGTCCATGGCCTGGTCTAGCAAAATTCTAGTTAATCCTATTTGCTACTTCAAACTGGGAGCTACCACTACTGTCATCTACTATATTTTACTGAATATTGATGAGTACTTCAAACAGCAATTACTTAAAAGACACCATACTGTCCCGGTTAGACTTCCACAGTCACAAAAAAAGCTGCTCTAGTGGCAATATCAACATAAAGATAAGTGTCTGTTGTTTCAAGCAGGTATTATGTGAAGTTAATTCAAAACATTATTGTGAAAATATAATTCAACAACTTTTATTCTGAACTCAAAAATATAAGAAGCCACAATCCTTATCCAGTGTGTACAGGGTGTCTTTGAGCCATGCACTTAGTTTTCAGGTCACAACACCAAACAGATCAATTAATAAAGTTGGCTTCTTACAAATTAATCTTCTGAGTTTGGTTCCATTATTGCTGTCAGCTTTTTCACTGTAACTCCACCAGTTATACGATTATTTACAGTGGATGTTCCACAGTACTTTGTAGTACTTAGAGTCCAAAGGGTGTCTTCGAGAACTCAGTAATCAAAACCTGATTCTGAGTATAGGATACACACAGCTACTCAAAAAGGAAAGCATGAGCAGAAACTGTTCAGTTTAATACTCAGATGCTAGAATGTTATAAAAAATACAAAGTCATCTTCACTTTCCTGTCGTACTAACAACGGTGATGGTAGTGGAAAGCAAGAAAAGCCACATTTCTCCTCCTCCGTTTACGTGTGAGATCGCTGACGTTTCCAGAACCTCTTGACCTCGCTGTGTCCCTGTGGTGTCACCACCATCACTCTGTGGGCCACATCCTGCCACACCAGACAGCCCAGGCCCTGCACCAGAACACCTTTGTTAGACACCAGCAGGCTACAAAGACAGTCTTGGCATTTGATGAACAGAAAAGTCATTAAAAAGATGTCCAACTGCTGTAACTACATGTCGATCGCATGGAATTATATGAATACATACAGTGAAAATATGGCACAACGTCACTGGCTCTTGTGCTGTAACACCAATACAGGAGTTATGTTTAAGAAAATTTGTACTATTACAACTTGTTACGTTTTGTTGTACACCAGGACGTGCCATTATGAAGACATTATGAGCGTCTTGGAGCAGCAGGTACAAGCAATGCTGGAGACCTCAAAATCAAAGTAGCATATCCTAACTGACTAAGGATCCTTAAAAACATTACACAGTATATTAATCTGTTATGATTCTGGTATTAATATAAAAACAAACCAACCTGAGCTCTGTCTCGCAGAACCTCGAAGTCAGCCTGGGAGAGGAACTGGTTATAGAGCACGCCTGAAGGGGGGGGGACACACACACACACACGCGGACACACACACACACACACACACACACACACACACACACACACCATCAGTTCTCTTCCTCTCTATCATAGTGTAGAGTTCATGCAATGAGAGTTACAGCTCAGCTATTTTGAAAGGTCTCTGTGAGCAGTGAGTCCAGCATCACCAGGAAGAATCAAATGATGGTTCACAGACATTACATAGAGCGCCAAGGAACCACTCACTGATAAAAGTGCATGTACACAGTCTGCTGTTCATTGCCACTTCATTAGATACACCTGTTACTTGTAAAGGCATATGACTAATCACTGAATCACATGGCTGCGACACAATGCATTTAGGCAACTAGGCATCATCAAGATGACCTGCTGAAGTGTGAACTGGGCATCCTCAGAAAGAAGAAGAAGAAAGAACAGTGGATTAAAATAGCCTGACTGTTGGGATTGTCCTACACAAGCAATCTCATTTACAAAGAGCAGTCCAAAAAGGAGGAAACATTGAGTGAGCGACAGTTTGCAGGGAGATGTTTCACATCTAACAGGGAGGGCGGGTATTTTTCACCTTTACCACAAACTGAAAACAATATGTGAGAGCAGCAGACTACTTGTTAGCATGGCACGATTACTGATGCACGCCTGTAATTAGCACAGTGGATATGTACATTACAACAAATTTATGAAGACAAGAAATAAACAAGAAGTGTTAAGTGTTGTTTTGAACACACACACTTGATAAACATGCTCACCCTCTGTGAACTGCAGGCGATCTCTCTCCAGCTCCCACAGTCTGATCTGGTCTGTTATAGTTGGAGGCAGCACCGGGGTCTAAAAGCACAACAGAGGATGAGGATACTTTGCAGAGCGATTAACCTGTTCATTATTCATTTTACTAGACTGAACTGCAAAAAGAATCAATGCTGTACCCGAGTGAGCATGACAGGGTGAGCTCTGGTCCTCAGAAAATGGATAATCTGAACAGAAGAGAACACAAAATGTAAAAACTCAGCTCTGGAGCTCTGGAGCCGGTCGCCTTCAGAGGGACTAGACTCTGTCCCAGTCTGGACTTATCCACAGCGGGTGGGTATACTTGCACCGGCCCGGTTTGCTGTGGCATTTTGGATTTAAATAAATTGCCCGTGATTGTAAATGTAAGTTTTCTCTGTGGCCTGTCCGGGGTGTGCGCCGCTTCGCTGCTCTGGATTCAGGTGTGCGTTAACACAAAATCAAGTAGGGAAGACATGTGATCCTGAAGTTGTTGCTGAAAAGTATTACTAAAAGTTTCCAAAGAGGAAATCAAAGGTTTATGTGAGCCAATTCTTTCACACATTTACTGAGTGTTCACTTTCTACTGTAACATCAGGCCATGTGACGAAGGTTACAGCTCTGTGGTGGCAATGCATATGGGAGTGCAAGTCTAATGTTCTGTCATAATTACTTTCTGTGTTTGTTCCAATCTGTCTAATGTTCACAATTTGTGTTTTTGCTGCGGCTCCATCAGTACAGGGGATTGGAGGATGGGAAAGATGAGAACTGAATTTTTAGTGTGTAAGTAAGCCCAGTGCAGCAGTACCTGCTGTGCAGTGATCCCGTTGGCGATAGCCTGTTGCACAGACTCCCTTGTCAGCTGAGCCACAACTACATTGGGGAAGCGGTAGAGCATTTCACTGAAGAGAGCCACCAGAGCAATCTGAAGTTCTGAATCTGTGAGAGTCACACAAACACAAGTCTGGACAGGTTCTGTATGATAGCTGTGCATCCTTTCAAATGAAACAAAGGGGAAAATTACACGAACAATTAGAGATGCTACTGTAAAACAGTTAAAGGAAGTCAGGGTCAAATTCTATGCGGTTTACAATGGAGCTTCAGCCATCCTGACACCCTCTTAATCAATGGTTACATAGTGGCTAGATGTGAAAAGTCTTGAGGTGTTCCCACATACTTGTGTAGGCATAGATACGATAATTGGTTTCCACCACAATGAAACCTGCATCTCCAGTACCAGGACTGGAAGCCAGGTTAGAGGAGGAGGAGCTGCTGGCGACTCCTGCAGCCAGAGTGATTGCCAGCCTGGTGGGGTAATATCTCCTGGACTTCCTCTAAATAGCAGAAGATGGAAGCATTAAAAAACAACAACCAAAACCAGACTTCTAACTACTGATAGTGTTCTGGTAACTAACTCTATACAGATTTCAACCATTTTTAAGCATTTAGGTGATTTTGCCTTCCACAGCTCTTTGTGGTGACAGCGTAATCAGACCAGTCCAACCCTGCTACGTAACTGCACTAACTCGCGCTGTGGTAGCAGCTAGCAAACCAGGTCTCACGTGCAATGGCTCTGTCAGTGTTGTACTCTAGTCCAGGACACACAGGTTTCAGTTTGAAGTGTTTATTGTAAGCTGTATTTAACTTTTTCCCTCTAAATGCCCAAATTTGTCAAACAGTAGAAATGATTCTACTGTTTTTAATGATTCTACACTTTCTTATTTACACAAGAAAGAAAACCAATCCGAAGAAGAACAACAACTGGTTAAGTAAAATCAAGCCACAACCATTAAAGCTAGACCCATTCGAACAGCTAGTTGGGTTGTTTTTTTGCACACAAAGTAAGATTCTCAAGTAGCTCACCTTTCTCTGGAACACCAGTCCAAACTCTCGCAGGTGCTGCAGAAAAGTCAGTAATGACTCGCTCATACCCTCCACCGAGTAATCCTAGAGCACACAGGCAGCACGTTAAAGGAAGACCTGAGACCACCGTATTACAGCAAAGTTATATTGCTTTTTGCACACAAACCCAGTAAAAATAATCAATTAAAAATGAATAAATAAGTCAAACAGATGCTAACTGCTGTGCACTCACTCTGCCCAGACTAGAGAAACTGAGCTGGAATAAGAATGACAAGATCTCCACCAGGTCCATCCCTCTGGACTACAAGACACAAAGTATGAGATATGAGTAGATCGGTTCAATTACACATTTAAGCATTTAATAACAAGCAAAGGAAAACAAATAAACTCCATCTTGGATCATTGCATGCACCACATGGCACTTTACACAGCAGGGCTGAGGTCTTACAACAGCAGTGAGATAAAGATTCGCTGATACGGAGTCATTTCTACAATCTCCTCGATCCTGAATGGACAGTTTCTTTTTGTGAGATCAACACTTTTGGTCCGTTTCAGGCTGGGGCTTCAGCTCTAACATTTTAATCCAACACAGAGGACACCGAGACACGTGTGATGCAGCACTGACAAAAAATGGAAAGCTGAAGATGTTTTCTCTGGGAGTAAGCAGGATGGACAGGATGAGAAATAAGGAACAGCTCATAGTAGGAGAGGAGGGAGGGTGGATATGGTGGACAAAGGATGATGAAGATGGAGCTGCCAGGCAAGAAAAGTGGAAGCCTGAGAGGAGGTTCATGCATGTAGGACATGCAGAGGGCTGGTGTGACAGACGAGGATGCTGGGATAGGAGGAGATGGAGGAGGATGAACCACTGTGGAGAGCACTAAAGGGAGCAGCTGAAAGAAGAGGAGGATCTTGAACTATGGGCACAGATTTGATGTCCTCTTTTTAAATCGATATTAATGATGCATTCAACATTGATCCACAATTAAGAGGTGGCTCATAGCATTTTTATATAATTTATATTTCTGTACGCCTGTCTGGTCCAGGTCACCCTTAAAAAGAGGTTTTTAATCTCAGTGGGATCTTCCTGTTTAACTAAAGGTTAAATTAAAAAAAAATTAATTAATGACAATTTGTAGTCATTAATATTAGTCTAATGTAACCATAATTATTGTCTTTTACGGCAAACTTGCCAGCAGAGTGGTGTTTCTTGTTGGACATAACAGGAAACAAGTACAGCTCTGCACACTCTGCAGCTCTCTGAGAGTTTGCTTAACTGTTCATCGACACGGATCGAGTATGTCCTCAGGTCGAGCTTTAGTTGCTAGGCAACTGACAACTAAAATCATTGGTGAATAAACACCTCAAAGACAGTCTTTCAACAAGCTTTACAAATGTATTTCTATCCATAATTACACTTTTAATTATGTTACATCCGGATTCATCCATCCGCTTCCGCTTCTCCTTTTCAGGGTCGCGGGGGGCGCTGGAGCCTATCCCAGCTGTCATAGGGCGAGAGGCGGGGTCCACCCTGGACAGGTCGCCAGTCTGTCGCAGGGCCAACACACAGGGACAGACAACCATTCACACTCACATTCACTCGCACATTCACACCTAGTAGCAATTTGGATTAATCAATTAACCTATCCCCACAAGCTGCATGTCTTTGGATGGTGGGAGGAAGCCGGAGTACCCGGAGGGAACCCACGCAAACACGGGGAGAACATGCAAACTCCACACAGAAAGACCCCGGCCTGATGGTGGAATTGAACTCAGGACCTTCTTGCTGTGCGGCAACAGTGCTAACCACCGTGCCACCGTGCTGCCATCAGGATTCATTATTCACTTTAATCAACGTGGAGCGCAACAGGATGATTAATGATTAATTACGATTAAATGGGTCTGGTGACACGAAGAGCCTGATTGGTTCAGCTAAAGATGTTTTTCTTACTTCACAGGGAAATGATGGCTGATTCAGAGTGGGAACAAAATGAATTTACATGCTGATGTAAAGATGCTGCCCAGTTTTCATTGTTATTCACAACTGACAAGTTTCACTTTGTCTCACAAATAGATTTCCATTCCCACACAGAGCTCAGCCCTTCAGGCCAGTATGTGCACTATATAAAGCAGATATCCTTAGAAAAGATTTCTGTGACCCAAAGTAGGGTTTTCAGTCCAGCCAGCGTCTGCAGCAGCTCGCATCGAGGACCAGAGCCCCGTCTGCCTGAACACGTGCTAGTCAGAGTAATGACAGGCTACAGACTCTAGAGCCTCAACGACCTGCTCGTCAGATCAGTTTAAACCTGATCAGGTTGAAGTAGTAGAGAGGCATACCTGAGCAGTTTTGAGGTACTGCAAGGTGAAGTACCATAGCTGAGAGGCTGTGTCCAGAAGGAGGAACTGGAAGCCAGCTGAGGTGATGTAGGGCGCCTCTCCTGCTTCACTGACAGTCGGAGAATAAATCAGGACAACATGAGATACAGCGCCGACATTACTCGCCAACAAACCCTCCGCATGGCGGGTTTCTGTTAACGCCATGGAGATGAAAGAAAATGTATTTTAGCATAGTCTGCTCTTTACTGTTACTTCTTTCATACAATGTTACAGCTGTCCACTTTGGATTTCCTCTTACTCAGGCGCACCCAACACGTTATTTACATTTGACCTGAGCTCACACAGGCTGCACACATCATCCCCCCCAGCCTGAAGCCTTTCTTTGATGTTTTCTGGAAAAGTCTGACCTGGGCTTCCTTGTCTTGTACGGTTACAGTAACAATCTACAGCGTCAGTGGTTACTAATCGTAGAATCCATCAGGCTCGGCAGCTGGAAAACTCATACGTCATGTACAGGCCAAGTCACTGAATACAGACTAATTGAATTTACACTGCATGGGTGTGTCTAGCTTTAGGCGCCGCCTGACTCTACCCAGCAATTGAGCTAGAGTACTTGAGGCCAGAGAAAGGAGAGCTGCCAGAGAGCCTTTCTGGTTTTCAGCTAGTGAGCTGTGTGTGGTGACTGCTTACGACTGGTCTGTGAAGACGAGTGTGTGACTGGCCTTCTGTTTAGTGACCAACTTTGAGTGTTTCCTTTCTTTTGAAGGTGACAGTGGCTTGTTGTCTCTTTCAGTTTAATTAGCATGAAACAAAAATTAATAAAAACCTAATTTATCAATTTTGCCTTCATGTCTCTTTGTTATTACGTTCCTCCATCCCTTGGAGCTTCTAAAGGATATGAGTACCAATTCTTTTCCCCGCATTAAATAGTCCAATCACCATCAGACAACAGCCAGAGGATTCAAGCCATGTTTCATTCATTTTTCAACACTGACTGTTTCATTGACTGCAGCCAAAGCAAACGCCACAGGGCTACAAATAAAAACATGAGCACTTCTTTATAGAGAAAACCAACAACATCTCACAGTAACAACCATCACTGGCAAGAATGCAGATGTTTTTGACTGGAGCGCATTATAATGCTGAATTTCATTCATATCACATGAGCTGTAAATGCAGATTTAAAACTGTTTTAGAGTTTTTACTGTTACATTACTCTGGCCACTCTGCTTGCATTGCTCTGCAGTGCTCATATGGCACAAAGTACATTTGCAGATTTTTCATTAAAAAGTTCCTGATTTTTAATTTAAATGTACTTATTGTTTATAATGTTTGCACAGTCACATTTCACTGTGTTTTGTACTTGTACGACTATGCATGTGGCAAATAAACAATCTTGAATCTTCTTACTTTCATATACATTACATGTAAAATGTGAATGTGACATAAAGACTACTGCATACCTTTTCATGAGGCCTGCTTGAACCAAAAGCTGTGCCAGGTCCTGGCTGACAGCGCTGGGAGAACCCACCATAAACTGCAGGATGATCTCCCAGCGCTCCATAGCATAGCGGTCAAGACTCTCGATGTCTCGTGCATGGCGGTCAGGGCCCAGCGTGCTCCCCTCATCAGCCCAAGCTCGCCCCCTGTGTGTTGAAACAACAATGATTTGGCTCTCTTGGTTAATACTGGTCCTGCAGGAATGAAAGAAAGTGAAACCAAGCAGGTAACAGGACCTCACTGACTTAGTTTTGGGCCCAGTAACTGTTGTGGATAGGCGTAGCTTTGGGTCACGTGGTGTCGGTAACAGTAATAGTGATTGCTATATCACCTGTTCACGTCCCGAGGGAATTTTTGTGAATGAGTGGGCGATGGGGGAAGTCGACTTTTGCTGACCGCTCAAGCTTAGAATGTTTTTGATCAGTGTTTTTCTGGATTTTAAGGATTTGATAACAACTAAAGAAGTTTTTAAGCTGGAACTTTGACTTACGTTTTGAACAACGGGCGCATCAACATTATTCCCCTATTCAGCTGCTCGGCGACTCAAAGGCTTGACAGTCGCCAATAGTAACCATGTTTTCACTTTTCAAAGAACAGTTCCTAAAAGAGAGAGAGATGCTGCAGCCCCATGACTAATCAGTATTTTCACAGTGGCAGACGTACCCCCCGAGCAAAGCTGTCCTCAGGTTGTCTTTAAACACCGGATTTAAAATGTATCCCTGCAGACCACCCTGCAGCTGCTGACTGTGCCAGAGGCGGAGACCAGCCAACACTGAGACACATTCATCGTGGTCCCTGCAGGAGGAAGGCAAAGACAAAAAACAATGAACAGAACTGGTTATCACGTTGAAATGTGCAGTCCCCTGAAGATGTCAAAGACAAACTGCAAACACTGAAGAAAACTTATTTCCTGTTTCAGAGACACAGGGATGCTCTGCCATCCAAGGACAGAGCACACCTGACAGTTATCAATCACTTCATGAGGCAGACACAGGGTTGAACAGCGAGTCATGCAGTTAAATGATCTGCACCATGTGTTATGCTGGTCAACTGCCGCTCCAGAACCAAACATACAAAGGGGACAAAGAGCACAATGAAGAGAATAAATTTAAATCTACATTCAACCATTTAGGAAACACCTCTAAGCCACACACGAGGAACATAAAAGTGTAACAAACGTCTAATAAATTCATGGCAGTTACCATTATCTTGTTTTTAATATCTTCTGCTAAGCTGTTAATTGCTTCACAAACCAAACAGGCTGCTGACTCTTTGGCAACAATTCCTGCTCTCATTTTAGTCTCCGACAAATGTTTCAAATGAGTTTTAAACAATGAGGAAAAAAGTTTAAAAGCAGAAAACAAGGGCACTGACACAAGCCTGATATTTGAGGCATAAAAACAGGGGCTCTCCTGCTCAGACCTACCAGGCTGGGGTCATCAGCTGACAGGACCAGTGTGTTACAGAGCTATTTAGAAATTTACTGTGATTTTAATGAAAAAAAACAAAACTTTGGAGTTTGTTGTGCATCAGCCACCAGTGATGTGCACCAAAGTTTAGCAGGTTGTTATTTTGCCCATGCTCTAACTCTTCTATTTTCATGAGAATCAGCAGAGTAGTTTTGTACTTGACTGACAAACCGACACACCGCGGACAAACAGAACAACAGAGGCAACTTACTTCTGACTGTCTTTCTTTACCCACAATGCCACAGCTGCCTGGGGGAGAGGCTGATCCAGGAACAGCATGCGCATCACATAATTCTTTGCCAGAGAGGGGAGTTCCCTGTAAAATATCAAAACACATAAAAAAAACAGGGAAGAAAATTCACTCAACACTTTCCATATAGCAAAAAAACGATTAAAGTGTGAAAGGCATGAAATGCTTTTGGCTTCTGACGGTGATGATGCAGAACCAGTCACAGGCACGCACCTGTACACAGCCAGGCATGTCGCTGGGTGGTTGTAGAGTCTGTCCAAAATCTCCGGACTCAGCTCCTTCAGGTATTCATGCAGGTTCTTGCATTGCAGCTGGACACGCAGCTTCATGGTCTCCAGCAGCAAAGAGGAACTTCAGCAAACGCGGTAAAGCTACTTCATACCCACGAGGCTCCCAGATTTCCTTTAGAAACACAAAAATGTAAAATTGCTTCAGTCGTTTTGTCAGACACGGGGATCTGACGGTATCTGACGGAAGACTCCGTATTCTGTGGATCCAGCTTTATTTCTGCACATGTGTATTCTGCGTGTATAACTGGACTATAACCAGGACAGCTGCGCCACACAAAGCTACCACGTGAATACAAATATAAAAAGCTATTTTACCGTAAAGTAAACCGACGTCTTCCTATAGATAAGTACTTGTGCTGTTCAAAGTAATTGTTATTGCTCGATAGCTTTCTCAGCTTTCTGAAGCGGCCATGTTTCCAGGTCATGTGACCTGAACAGGAAAGTTCTCATTGGTCGTTTTCTTCTTCTGTTGCTTTTAATTGAGATCGTACTATTAGAAGGGTGCTATGTCGCCGCCTGCTGCATTTAGTTTGGAAACGCTGACATCCGGGGAAAATTTTTAAAAAGGTGCTGTAAAATTACAAAGTGGATTTGTATTGTGGTAAAACCTGTATTTTACGGAAGACTCGAGTCAAAATGTTGGACATTTTACAGTTTGCTGTTCTGTTCAACAGTGTTGTGTTATGTTGGGTTTTTTTCTTCTTCTTCTTTTCACAACCCAGTTATACAAATGAAGGCAAGCTGTATAATAAAATCACTCCCTGTATATTAAAGTACAGTTAGACAAGAATCTGGAATATGAACTGTTAATTACGCCCATCCTTGTGGACTAGTTTGTTTGTGGACTTAGTTTGTCTGTTTGTTATTTTATCCTGTGCCTTTGTTTTTATTGTTCTTTATTTTGTCTTTGTTCTATTACGTGTTTTATTCTATTGTTAAGTATCTTGAAAGACATTTTATAAATAAAATGTATTATTATTAGTAGTAGTAGTAACTTTTTTTAAATAAATTACTAGTGAGTAACTTATACCAAAGTGTTCAAATATCCAGTACGTGAGTGCACTAGCATATGCTAGTACTCTAGCATGAGAGAATAGGTTGTCTAATACTCAGGGTAGGGTAAAGGTAATATCTCTCCATACTGTCTCCGTTTTGGAACAAGTGCTTGCATACCCTGGGGTGGCTGTAGCTCAGGTGGCAGAGCAGGTCAGCCACTAATCAGAAGGTCGGTGGTTCGATCCCAGGCTGCACCCTGGCTGCATGCCAAATATCCTTGGGCAAGATACTAACCCCATGTTTGCCTACTGGTGGTGGTCAGAGGGCCCGGTGGCGCCAGTGTCCGGCAGCCTCGCCTCTGTCAGTGCGCCCCAGGGCACCTGTGGCTACAATGTAGCTTGCTATCGCCAGTGGGTGAATGACTGAATGTAGTGTAAAGCGCTTTGGGGTCCTATGGACTAGAAAAGCGCTATACAAATGCAGGCCATTTACCCTGATAAACCCCCAGGAAACTGTGACTGTAAAGCAGCTGATACAGCTCTTACAAAGGTATAATCCAATCTGCACCTATACCTTTCAAAGCTGCTCTGTCTTCCAACCTGAGCTTGGCCAGAATCAAAGCAAATATTACTGTCTGATACCCAACACAAGTCATTTTTGTAATAAAGAGCTAGCTCATTTAAAGTCTTCAATGTCAACACAAGTGAAGATGGCCAACAAAATAAACCTATCAGAGAGCTTGTACATTCTTACAAAGAAGAAATGTCCTGCTGAGCAAAACAAACGCACCAGTGTCTCAAGGCAAAGAAACGCTCTTCAGTTGTCCTCTGAATACCTTCACAGAGTGACAACTGTAAACAAAGGTTTCAAGAACAAAATGTTATTGCAAATAAAAGATATTGTGACCCTATTTTCCTTTCATTTGACACCTTTTAGTTTATGTGGGGGTGGTTTGTCCTACATTTCTGTTAATCACCTGCACACAATCCTGATTTGTGATCAGCAAATGGCGAAAAATCATTAATTATAGAAGAAAATTAGAAGGGGCACGTTATATACTTGATTAACAATATGACAGGTGAATCCAGGTGAAAAGACTCCTTGTATTCAATCGCACATTATCTGGTCATGTTATGTTTATTAATTCCTTCCAAGGGCATGGACGGAAGGGATATGTCCCCGCCAATAATTTAAACTCTTCGAGTAAAAAAAAACAAACGCGATAGAAAGGGGGGGAAACTGTCAGCGTCTCATTCAACCAGCGGAGCAGAAAGAGTTAAATTACGTCCTCTACTGGAGTCCTACGTCATGTGACAAATATGGCCAATGTGATTGGCTGAGCCTTTCAGGGAGCTCTGTTTGGTTTTAGCAGCGGCAAACCTGCGCTGCGAGGAGGAGAGGAGGACGGCAGCAAAAAGAAGAACCTGGATATAAGAAAGTGTTTTTCAAAGAAACCTGTAAGTCGCTTAAAGTCAAGTTCACTCATAAAATGTGTCCGTCACAATAACGTTACAGGCTATGCTAGGCTTTGGCCCACATCAGTCTGAAACTGTACGTAACCATGAATAACGTGTTTTGGAAACTAACTGCACAACAGGCAGCACTATTAGTTCTCTCAGTCTCAGAGCAGCATTTCTAATTTTGATTGAAACTGTCAGAGAAAACGGCAGCCTCGAGCAGCCAGGATATTAGTTTACAGAGGCTGTTAGAATGTCTAACGTTAAAATGTTGGTGACACAATAATTTCATCCTAATGGTACTGACATATTCATAAGGTTAATTTTTGAGACAAAATATCACGAGGTCGTCATGATTTTGCAAATATCCACCTTGTAGTGCAGTTTGCACAAATTGTTTCAAAAATGCACTCAGCCTGGAAACATCACTGATGAGTCAAGATCTGCACAAACTGACAGAAACACTGAATCAGCTCCACATTTTATTCTTATTGTCATGTTTGTCCTATTTGTCAGGTGACAGAAGAACCAACACAAAGCTCAGAGAGTGATGGTGACACAAGGTCACAGGTGAAACTGGAGGATGACTTGTTGGTTCATGACTGTATTTGAAGCACATGTGTGACTGCATGTATGTGGAATGTCTCACTGTTATTTATCAGGTGACAGAGGCAGCTCTGCCATGTTGTAGCTCAGACAGAGGTGAAGAGGCGAGGTCACAGGTGACTGACTGATGATTTGGTGCTATAGATTAACTAGTATTTATTATCATGATTGTTGTCAGCTGCTGATGTAAATTGATTCATTAGTGTATGTTTGACAAAGAATCTGAATTGACATGTCTCACTTTTTATATGGCACGAATCAATGTGTTATTTTATCAGGTGGCAATATGTCCTAGTGCAGTCAGAGGGGAGGAGCCAGGGCCAAAGGTGAGGCACATCAAGCACAGAATAATAATTGTAATCTGAGGATAAAACGCAGGTACTGAGGCTGAAAGAAGCTTCAGTGCTCTCAGAAGACTAAAAACATGGCTAAGTTCCACAATGACTCAAACGAGATTAAACAATGCTGCTGTATGTCCACCAGGAGACACTGGACAGTATAGATGTAAAACCAATAAGCCAGCAGCAGTTTATCTCTGTTAGTGAGAGGAGCAGGCATGTGTTTGTCTCCCTCACATAGTGGACATTGAGTTGTTGTGTGGGGCGTGTAGTCCATATCTGTTGCTGTAACAGTAGCTCATGTTGAGAATAAAAAAAAAAAAAAAAAGAGAATAAAAAATCCCAGCTCACTGACTTGATCGAGGCAATAGTGCCTAAAATGTTGCATAATTTTACTACTACTCGGCAGCTCGTGTGCTGACGAAGACCAGAGGGCGGGCCCACATTACACCGTTTTAGAATCGCTGCACTGGCTCCCCGTGTGTTTCAGGATCGATTTTAAAGTTCTTTTATTGGTTTTTAAATGTCTTAATGGTCTTGGGCCTTCTTATCTCTCAGATCTGCTTTTACCATATGAACCCTCGCGGACCCTGAGGTCCTCTGGTACTGGCCTTTTGATTGTCCCTAAAGTCAGGACACATACTCACGGAGAGGCAGCGTTTCAGTGGTATGGTCCTCGTCTGTGGAACAGCCTGCCGGAGGAGCTCAGGGCCGCAGAGAACGTACATGTTTTTAAGAACAGGCTCAAGACCCACCTTTTTAATTTAGCTTTTACTTAGCGTTTATTTATTTTTTATGCTTATTTATTCTATCCTGTTATTCTATTATTAATTTAGGATTTACCTAATATTTCTTGATTTTATTCTTATTCATTTTTTAATCTTCTTACTCTATTTATATTTATATTTATATTGTATCCTGTTCTTATTTATTTTATCATTTTACCCTGTATACATCATATTGCGTCATATCTCCAGTGTTTCCTCGGAGGGCGCTCTCTGCACCGGGGCTGTTATTGACCGTGGCTGCTGGGTCTCTGGGGGTCCTCTCAGCCTGGTTGGGGGGCTCCTTTGCTTCCCTCCGGCTGTGTGCCCAGCCCGGATGCTGCGGTCTGTGACCGGCTCCCGGTGCAGACGGCTCTCTGTTATAATGTTTCCTCACTTGGCTCATGCGAGCCCAGCCCAATTTTTACTCTTTAAGTGTGCGCGTGTGTGTGTGTGTGTGGGTGTGTGGGTGGGGGTGGGGTGATATATGTGTATTGAGAGTGTGGGGAGTGAGTTGGAGGGTGGGGTGGGCTGCTTTTAACTATGTAAAGCACTTTGTGCTACATTTTTTCTGTATGAAAAGTGCTTTATAAATAAAGATTGATTGATTGATAATTTTGCTGAGAGATCTTTTACTCTGTGGTAATCTTAGATGAGTAGTTTTATGGACAAAACCAGCAGGTCATTCAGTGTTCCCTTAGTGCTGATGTATCAGAGATGTTGGTGTAACTGAAGTAATGTTAAGCCCTTAAAGTCATATTCTTTTATTGTCATGACTCTATTTGAAGCTATTTTTATGTTTGTATGATACCTGATTTATATGAAATATGACCGAAGTAAACTAAAGTCTAAAATACTTAGTCAGTCATTTTTTTAAAATAGTAATTTAACGTTATATAATTCACATATAAAACTATGAATTGTGATTTTAAATGGTTTAAAAGCATGTAGAATAGCATGTGTAGGCAAGTATATTTCTCCTTTTTTATCAAGAAGCAAAGACAAAAAGGGAAAAAAAGGAAACAGGGCAGCGTTCGGTGGCTGAATCATCCGTCCCCACCAACGCCAAAACCAAATCTACGCCCTTGATTCCTTCAATCAGTGCCCTAAGTGGTCTCAGCCAGAGTTGTTACTGATGTCTTTGGTTATGGACATTATTCCTGTATCTGCTGCAACCTTCAGCCAAACAGGCCAGGTTAGCTGTGTCAGCTCATAGACAGAGGTCTAATACTAGAAACCTAAAAGGCATCAAATATGGACACATTTAGCTGTAAACACACATTTGTTTGTTTTGATCACGTAAACAATATACAAAGTTTATTTAGTGCAGAAAAAAGAAAAACTATACAAAATAAAGCTGATACATTTCAATATTGCTTCACCTGTTCTGATTCAGTTACATGAATTAGTGGGGGCTCCATCAGGACAAGAATATGGTGTTGCTGAAATCCTGCTCGAGTTTATTCACACACAACTTTCTGCCGACTATATATCAGTGCTGTGCATCCAAGCAGCCAAAGAGAAAAACAGGAGTGCTGCTTTAATAAGGTTTTATTGACGTGGTCAGCTGTACAACAGTCACATAAACTTAAATGTTGTTCAATCCTAACTGTACAAACTCAAGTTTAAAATAAAGGTTAGAGTAAGCTCTGTTTAAACTCGTTTTTGTGCAGTCTTCAACAATAGCTGAGTAAGCAGGAGGGGGGAGATGCAAAGGACCCTCTTCTTAGGAGTCCTCCTTCTCTTGATACCTACAATGACAAAATGAAACGATGAGCAAACAATCACAACAGCAGCAACATATGGTGACCTCATGATGATTACCTGCAGTGTGTGCAGGTGAAAAAGACTGTCTGTCCTTCATCTGCAGACCTCATCTGCCTGGTATGGTAAATCATACCCTCTTTGTTGCAACGAGAGCAGCGCCTGTCAATCTACAGGAAGCAGAGAGCTTATTAGTAGCACATAGAGCTGTTGGCATCATGCAGTACACTCAGCAGGCAGCAAACAGGCAGCACTTACCACAGCACCCTTCATTTCAGAGTCCTCCTCATCCTGAGACACAGCCGTCTGCTCCGCAGGGTTAAACACCACGGCAGAATAGATCTCCTGACCTGAGAACTCTGAATAAGCAGAGAAGAAATCATCTGTGCACTTATCACTCACTAATGTGTTATCAGTGCAGTATGCTTAAAAACAACCCCACACCATAAACCCCCCCTCCACCAAACTTTAGACTTGGCTCAATGCATTCAGACAAACACCGCTCTCCTGGCTACCACCAAACCCAGACTCATCTATGGGATGGCCAGAAATAGAGGCGTGATTCATCAATCCAGAGAACAGGTCTCCACTGCTCTAGAGTCCACGTGCTTTACACCACTGCATCCAGCACTTTACATTGCATTTGGTGATGTAAGGCTTGGATGCAGCTGGTGGTCACGGAAACCCATCCCATGAAGCTCTTTACACACTGTTCTGATTTAATCTGAAGGCCACATGTAGTGGAATCCTATCACGTTACCATGCTGGAACTCACTGAGCTCCTGAGAGCGACCCATACTTTCACAAATGTTTGTAGAGGCGGGCTGCATGCCTGGATGCTTGATTTTATTCACCTGTGACCATGGAAGTGACTGAAACACCAAATTCAGTGATTTGGATGAGTGAGTGAATCAGTTTGCCACAATACTGTATATTGAGCTTATAAAAATACAATCACTTGCTGCAAGAAACTAAAATGATCCAAAGATGGACAGCAGATAGCTCGCAGATAGCTCTCAGATAGCTGCTCTGCCGTTTCATTTGTACAGGCTGTATAAATATCACAGGAATATCAAGATGGAAGCGAAATGAGAAAAACAAAAAGTGAGACAGCAGCAAAATCTCTGCTGCTCATGCTCACACATAAACTCTGATATGAAATTTACCTGATACAGGGATCCTAAAGGAGCAGCCGGGGCAGCACACTACGTCCGGTATTCCTGGGAGAGGAAGAACATTCCCACACTCTGGGCAGAAGTTCGGACCACCACCAAAACACGACATCTCTGTTTCATGCGAAGTATTATTGTTATACATTTCGATACCATTAATAACTGTAAAATGGAATCGAATGAAAATTTATACTGACTTATTTTGCTTTGTCGATTAATATTTTAGAGCTTACCTTCCAAAATAAGTTAAAGCGGTAATGTTGTTTTGTTGTCTAACACCGCGCGTGGCACTTGAACACGTGAAGATCGATCAAATCCGCAACTGTCAACTAACGATGTGTTCAGCTTTCGTCGTCAGCCTTCAGCTTTAACAAAACACTTTGATGACTTACCGTTTAATGTCTTTACAGGGTTGGCAATCTAAACAAGACGCGGTTTATAGCAAAGACTCCCTGTTGTTACTTTCAGCCTGGCATCTGCATGGTTACACACAGTCGGGTCCTACAGCGGATGGTTGTCCGTCGCATTCTACACGTCATTGTGACGCGCTAACAATCGCGCTTTACTTTAAACAGACGTTGACTTTTCTCTCTCGTAGTGAAGGTATGTCGATTATTAAAAGAACTGTAGGCAGTGCACGTTATCAGTACCTGCGGCAACATGACTGTCACCTGTCTGAAGTTTAATGTTGAGCCGTGAGATGTTCCAGTGAGATGTGATGAGTTGTTTGTTAGCCGCTGAGCTAATGACAGCTAGCTGTTTAGAATACTTGGGATTTGCTTTTACGGTTATTGCTAAAACGGCCACTCACGTGCGCTGTGTTTACGTCAGCTGCCGTAATGTCAGACGAGCCCGAGTAAATAACAGAGATCAGGGATGGTCCCAGTTTTATGGCGTCCGTAGTTTCATGTCGGTAATGATCTGCAGTGTGATGAAGAAATCTTAAAGACATCAGTATTGCTGGATTTGAACTTTCAAAAGTCAAAACATAACTGCGCGTGTGGTTATAGCTATTTAATATTCGGCGACAATAAAAATAAAAGTTTCGGAATATTCCTTCAAAATGAAACCAGGCAATTGATTTTTAGCACAGTGGACTGATTCATGTTTTCAAACTGAGGTGGTGGACATCACTGGAGTCCTTATAGAAAATCTAGCCTGCTGTAAAAGTTGGTGCCTCATGTTAGACACTCACCACTATTCTGGCATTTATGCAATATAAATAAATTTTGCAGGGTGGCACAGTTGTTAGCACTGTTGCCTCACAGCAAGAAGGTCCTGAGTTCAGTTCCACCATCAGGCCGGGGTCTTTCTGTGTGGAGTTTGCATGTTCTCCCTGTGTTTGCGTGAGTTTTCTCTGAGTACCCCGGCTTCCTCCCACAATCCAAAGACATGCAGTTAGTGGGGTTAGGTTAACTGGAAACTAAATTTCCCGTGAGTGTGATTGGTTATCTGTGTCTATGTGTTAGCCCTGTGACACACTGGCGACCTGTCCAGGGTGTACCCTGCCTCTTGCCCTAAGACAGCTGGGATAGGCACCAGTGTGACAGTACCAGTATTCTGCTTTTACTCAAAACACTTTGTAACCTTTGTACACTTTGTTAGTACTGATTGAATTCTTTGTAGCAACAATTCAACGAGGTGCTGAAAACATTTCCTCAGAGACTGTGGCCCATGTGGACATCATAACATCACACAGTTCCTGCAGATTTGTCACCATCTCCCAAAGGTGCTCAATTGGATTGACATCTGGTAATTGTGGAGGCCGTTTAAGTACAGTGAACTCATTGTCATGTTCAAAAAACCAGTCTCAGATTATCTGAGCTTTGTGACATGGTGTGCTATCCCCCAAAGGGGTGGACATGGTCACCAACAGTACTCAGGCAGGTTGTGGCATTTAAGCAATGCTCATTTGATACTAAGGGCCACAAACCATGCCAATAAATTATCCTCCAGGCCATTGCTACAGCAACACCATGAGCTGCTGATACAACCCAGGATGGATCCATTCTGCTGTCTCCTGTATTCCTCACTATCTGTCTGAGAAGCCTCAGTTTGTACGGCTGTGGGCCAACCTGTCTGATGTGGTGGTTAGTAATACTGGGTTTCCACAGTCACCTGAATGACAGATTGGACTGAAGGCCCAACGGTGATGCTGTGTACAAGAAGGGGATGAGCAGACTCTACTTTCTAAGGAAGCTCAGATCCTTTAATGTGTGCAGCAAGATGCTGGAGATCTTCTAACATCCTGTGGTAGAGAGTGCATCTATTCTGCTGCTGTCTGCTGAAGGGGCAGCATCACTGCCAGCAAGATTTAAACACTAATCCAAAAGCCTGGAAGCACCTCGGTCAGAATTTGGAGGTGTTTGAGTCAGTGAGGGTCAGAGGTCACACTCATCTCCATCAAGGATAACCCATCACATCGGCTGTGTCCCAATTCAGGGTCTGCACGCTTGAAGTACGCATTTCAAGTGCGGTTACGTCACCGCCACGTGACGACGGCTGTCCCAATTCGAAGTGTGCTTCAAATGCATACTCCAAATGCGCCGTCGATTTCCCCAAATATCAAGCGTGGTCCGGTGCACGCTTCGTGGTCCCATATATCCCACAATTTTACCGCAAAATACGGCAGAAGGGAGCGGCCGAAGAGGGTTTTTTTTGTTTCCAAACTTTATTGAACTTATAAAGCGAACAGTGAGTCATTCCAGTTCAGTTTGTACAGTAGACATACAAGGCAAATAAGAGTAACAATATACAGCACAATGAAATAAGAAGGATAAATAAATAAAGGATAAAAAAGAAAAAAAGGGGGGGATGTGACAGACTTCATAACAACTTTGTACTTGAAAGTTGTGACAGCTCATTCGTTAAACATTTCTGAATGAACTTCAATCAATGATAAACCTTTTTTATTGGAAGCTAATTTAAGAGAGTTTAAGTAATATTCAATTTCAATCAAAAACAAATTAAATGATGGGGTTGAGTTTTGAAATT
>NW_024582765.1:92967-118839 GCF_018398535.1 Haplochromis burtoni
TCATTGTTACATCTTCAGTTTGTAATAAATAAACAGTCTTCAAATCATAATGCAACTGGAAGCATTTCTTTTGGAAACCAGGAACACGCGTCAGCCATAGACTCTTCTTTTTTGAACTTGGTTTATTGGAAATTACCCTACAATGATTGTTCAATACTGTACAAAAACTTTAGGAATTAATTGTTTCAAATGTGATGTCATAGATTTCTTGGTGTTTTTGACAATTCATTTGGTACGAAGTGAAGCAAAAATGTTTTCTTTTGAAGGGCCTTTTACATCGGCCGTGCGCTGCACTCACTGCTTGTCATTTCAAAACGTGTTTCTCTGACGTGAGTTTGTGTCCTATTATGTTCAAATGTTGATAAAAACATGTATCGCTGGTTCATAAAGAAGAAAACTTTGTAACTATCCCAGCTGGTGAAGAGTGTGTTGTTTCCACAACACTGCTTCTCTCGGAGGTCTGCAGAACCTGCGGCAAACAGTTCACCAAACTCTGATACGTACAGAATGTTCTCCTTCATCATGTGGTTGAACTCAGCGCAGCAGTACTCTTCGTTTCTGTTCCTCGCACAACAATACGTCACAAGTGTGCATGTGCTGTGCTTTGCTCGGTGCAGCAGGAAATCATTATTGTGTGGCACAAACAATAGACACAAATGGGTTCCAGAGTGCAGCGCGTGCATATGTGAAAGGGCCTTCAGTCATCATTATTGAATCTTTAGTCACTGCATCTAGATGAGTTTGTAATACACTGTAAATAATGTTCTCTTCCTTAGACATGCGCAGAGGTGTCCAAGAGATTTTCCGTATGACTCCCCACGAGAAGCAGGTCATGATGTTCAGCGCCACCCTGAGTAAAGAGATCCGTCCAGTCTGCAGAAAGTTCATGCAAGATGTAAATACGCCTCTTCACTTTCATCTGCCATGCCTCTTCCCGCTCCCTCCACACCTCCACTACTCCTTCGCCTGCTGGAACAGTGGGTAACAAAGTCCAAGTCGATGTTCAGCCTCCATGAGTCCAAGTCACAAGAAAGAAGTGTGTGTGTGTTTACTTATCTTTCTGGGGACCAAAAAGTGGAGTTTTACTATACTTGTGGGGACTAACAGCTCTTATAGGGACAAAGTTCCCGTCCCCACAAATTTGAAGGGATTTTCGAGGCTCAAAATCTTGTTTTAGTGTGAGGGTCACAGTTAGGTCATGGTTAGGTGTAGGCTGAGGGTCAGGCATTCATCTTTGATGGTTAGGGTAAGGGGCTAGGGAAAGCATTATGTCAATAAGATGTCCCCACAGAGATATGAAAACACAACTGTGTGTGTGTGTTACCTATACCAAAGCCTTCCCTCCGTCTCCTCGCTGCTTCCTTTTCACTTCCACTGTATTATGTTTGATGTTCTCTTTGTGTGCTCTTCCCTGAATCTTGCCAACCTCCCTTTTCAAACTCCTGCCGGTCCAGCCTATAGAAATCTTTGTAGATGACAAAACCAAGCTAACTCTGCATGGGCTGCAGCAGTACTACGTCAAGCTGAAGGATAATGAGAAAAACAGAAAGCGCTTCGAACTCCTGGACGCACTAGAGTTCAATCAGGTACCCACACCATACCTTCCCCACAGTGTAACCCCCCTGTGGACATTTTTGTTTTCTCTGTTTGCTTTTCTGTTGATGGGAATTAGATTGCTGCGTTTTATGTTCATGTCTTACAAGCATGTTACTGTGGGACACACTTGCAGATCCTGCTAGAGAAGCATTAGTTATTTCAAAGATCAAAATAAATGTTATTTATGCTACTTGTGTGCAACCCCTCAGCTCATCAACTTCCTGAAACCAGGCTCTATTCTTCTTCTGATTGGCTACACCTCTCAGAAAGAAGGGTTAGGGTTAGGCTGTGTGCCAGAGGACATCTCCTCACATTTACAGTTAAAGAAATACTTATTAAGATATGTACAGGCGACCGTGGCTCAGGGGGTTGGAAATCGCATCTGTAACCGGAAGGTCGCCGGTTCGATCCCCGGGCTCTCTGTCCTGGTCGTTGTGTCCTTGGGCAAGACACTTTACCCTACTTGCCTACTGGTGTTGGCCAGAGGGGCCGATGGCGCGATATGGCAGCCTCGCTTCTGTCAGTCTGCCCCAGGGCAGCTGTGGCTACAACTGTAGCTGCCTCCACCAGTGTGTGAATGTGAGAGTGAATGAATAGTGGTATTGTAAAGCACTTTGGGTGCCTTGAAAAGCGCTATATAAATCTGTTAGATTTGTATTGTTGATTGTCATTTATGCTTAGGAATATTTACTCACATATGCTTAGAGGTGTATAATCATTTGTAGATTGAAAGGATGTCTCATCCTAAAGAGGTCTGTATTAACTCTGTGTAGAGGGGGGTGCGTACATTCCTCTACACAGTGTCCTGGCATGGCACACCTCCTAGGAGAGGTCGTATCTTCTCTTGCTGATATATGGTATAGCAAACACACGTATATCTGTTTAAGTATAAGAGCCCTTTGTTCAGATAGATCTGCTAGACGCCTGGCACCAGCTAGCACCAGAGTCTTCACAGGGTCACACCTTGACCTCACACACACACACACACATACACACACATACACAGTATTCTTTGTTCACATGTATACCTATGTAGACGTCATATGTTAATGAACTTATGCATATTCATGTAACCTCAATAAAAGAACAGTGGTACGGGAGAACGGACGAGAGCAACTGGGGTCAGGCGAGGGAACGGCGTCTGTCCGGTTCTCTCCCGTGCACGAGAAACATGAAGAACTTTGCCTGCTTGTGTCTTGCTTTGCAGTGTAATTATATTGTCCTCAACGTTCCAGCGGATAGGTTCAAGCTACAAACCTATCAAAATCCAATCCATTATTATTATTATTATTATTATTACAGTATGTGTGTGTACAGACAGAAAAGTATAAGGGTCCTCCTAAAGGCCTTACTATGCTTCAGTGTGAGGGAGCGAGGGAAACAATATACTTTGGTCATGTGAGTATGTGAGGGTCCACCAGAGTGAGGGGTGCGCCCACCCAGTATTTGTTAGATATCAGACCAGTACAGACTTTAATACCTGAATCATGTATATTTGACAACAGGGCCAACAGTTCACTGGAGTTCTGTCGTTACCATGTCAGCAGCAGAGTTAACAGGACGTGGAGGAAACCAACAGGACAGCAGTGTCATAACTGCTAATCCAACAGGTTCTGCTTGTGCAGTTTGCGAGCTTGTCACTGAACAAAGAAACAAGTCGAGCGCTAGTGAGTGTCAAAAAGCATGGCTGACGGTGCTGTCCTGTTTCTCTCTGTCTCTTTTGTCCTGGTGTTGTTCTACATGAAAACTTTTTGATTCTACTTAGAGTAAAGTAATAAATAGCTGTTAATGATCGATTGTCTCCAAGTGCAGATGAGGGGTGCACACAGTGAAACAGACACACACAGGAAGCCGACAGGACTTAATGTCCACTGTAGCTGAGTGATTGTGTCGCTGTGCTGCTCAGGTGGTGATCTTTGTGAAGTCCGTCCAGCGTTGTGTAGCTCTGGCTCAGCTGCTTGTGGAGCAGAACTTTCCAGCGATTGCCATCCATCGAGGGATGCGCAGTGTGAACCTTTAGGAAATGGCTCAAATGTAATCAGCTGACAGCGAGCTTAGCTCCATGCAGCTGCAGTCTCTTTCTTGTGGCCAATTTGATTCAGTTTTATTTATATAGCACCAAATCACAACAACAGTTGGTACTTTATTTTGTAAAGTAAGGACCCCACATCTTTATGCTTTCTACTATATAATAATATTATGAAGAAGGAAGCAGGAGGCTTTTATTTTTTTCACTCTCAGACACTTTTATTTTGTTAAATTAATGCGTTGTGATGATTATACCATCGCAAACATGAGTTCTTATGGTGTTGTGTGCTCTAAGATGCAGTGCTGTGCAAAAGTCTTGAGCCAACCATTGTTAAGACAATGGTGCTGTCATATATTGAAACGTGCAAACATACCGTAAAAGGAAATACAGTACATTAAAACACAGTCTGTACAGGTCTGACAAGATTAAAAGCCAGAATCCGGTATTCTTCAACACAGTCTGATCTCTCTGAGACAGCTTCCTTTATGAGTACTCAGGAGCAGTTCTCCAGGCTTCCCAAAGGACATTCAAAGGTTTGGGGAGGCCTTGACTGACTGTCCTGTGAGGATGTGCATTAGATGGAGAAAGATATCCACAGACAGGAATGACTTCCTGTGTCCTTTAGTGGTGCATTATGGGTAATCTTAGTCTCTCAGTGACTGACCAGCTCATCATGAGTGGGTGGGAGGTCCAGCATTGTCCTGACCTTGGACAACATCCGCCTCTCAGACACCACCTTATTAAAGTCTAGCTCCATCCCCACAACATCACCCACCCTACCTTGTTTTACCGATGGCTGTAGGCACTCACTGTTGGACCTCCTGATCCTTTCCATACATATTGATGACCACAAATATTAGCATAGTGTGCATTGGGTCCTTCACAAAAATTTGAGGAAACTGTACGAGTGACAGGATGTCTGTTGGCATCTAAAACCCTCAACCTGCTGTCCCAGTATGCAACAGCACAGAGGATAGCACTGGCCACAGCAGACTCATAGAAACACCTGTGTGTTGTCCGACAGATGTTGAAGACCTCAGAGACGACTCTGGCCCTTCCTGTAGAGTGCAGTGGTGTTTTTAACCCACTACAATTTATTATCAGGTGTACTCTGAGGTATTTATAGTCCTGCACATCGACCCCCTGGATTGAAACAGGGCTCACAGGTTTCCCGGTCCTCCTAAATCTGTTAGTCTTTGCTACGCTGAGTTGCAGATGATTCTGCTCGACCACAGCCCAATACTCATCACCCTCACTGATGCATCCAACCACTGCAGGATCATCTAAAAGTAAAAGGTCTGTGGTGTAGATGGTGAAGAGGAAAGTGGAGAGGACTGTCCCTTGTGGTGCCCGTGTTGCCGATCACCTTGTCAGACACACAATGTTGAAGACGCACGTTGTGATCCTCCTGTCAGATAATCAACAAGTCCACAAAGCAAGCTCCATATAAATAAGCAGCTTTGATGTGGAGGAACTTGACTGGCCTGCACAGAGTTCTTAGCTCTGCCTGACAGAACACATGACTGTACACTCAGCTGCTCCTCTGTCTCTGCGCCTTCCACTCTCTACACCCATGGACTTAGCGTGCTACTTAAATAGGGAAAGACAAGGTGGAACAATGAGGAACAGCTGTGGCCTTCAGCCTCCTCCAAGCACTGCTCCACCCCTCCCCTGCAGCTGAGCCAGAAACCACACCCCGTCACAAACACCTGTGGGATAAATTAAAGTGGAGACTACGAGCCAGTCTTTCTCATCCAGCGTCAGTGTCTGACTGATGTCGGTGACCAGAAATCCCATAAATACACTCAAAAAAAGTTGATGTCCAAGAAAAACTTTGAAAGTCTTTCAGGAAGCTGGAGAGCTGTTACTCAAGACCACTTCCAAAGTTCCAAGAAGGTCTGTGTCATTGGGAGAAAAAAATGCAAAGACATGAGTGGAGACATTTGCACAGTACTGTGGGGATGTTGATCAACTCAGCAGCCCAATACACAAATAATGAAACTTTCAATGTGAGGATATGTGACACACAGACTAAGCTTCACTTATTGTCCTCTGTAGTTTGTCTCGCTACCAGCAGTTCAAGGACTTCCAGAGGCGAATCCTGGTGGCCACCAACCTGTTTGGACGAGGGATGGACATTGAGAGAGTCAATATTGCCTTCAATTATGACATGCCAGAAGACTCTGACACTTACCTTCACAGGGTGAGACTACCCATGTGTTGTTCACCTGACAGGCTAAAAGAGTAATAGAAATATATGTGAAAGCTGCACAAGGTCATATTTGTGACTTATTGGATGATGTACAAATACATATTTAAGGAGATGCTGAGGAATCTGAGCTCTTTATTAGATAGACACAGGTGTGAGGCATTTATTAATGTTATAATCAGCTGAGCAGGTAGTAGCTTTTCCCAAGAGTGGCAAGGAGGGTCTCTGTCCTGCACCCAGGCTGGAAGGAAGTCTTCTGTTGAAAGAGGACTTCATAGGACAAACACGGGTACGGAAAAGAAAAGGCAGATCAAATACTCTGGGACAGCATTTATTCACTAACATTAACCTATACCAGAAAAACACGGAGAGGGCTTCTATCAAAGCCATACTATATTGTCTTATACTTATCCTGTACTGTGATTAGTTTGCCCTACTGTGCTGTAGTCTGTGATCCTGACTGAGTAATGTGGTCAGCTGCACTGGTGTCTTGGTGTAGGTTGCTCGAGCAGGCAGGTTTGGAACGAAAGGCCTGGCCATCACATTTGTGTCTGATGAAGGTGACGCCCGCACGCTCAACGATGTTCAGGACCGCTTCGAGGTGAACATCGGCGAGCTGCCGGAAGAGATAGACATCTCCTCGTACAGTAAGTCTTCTTTCGTTTCTTGAATTATTGTAAGGTTCATCCAAACTAACAGCACTGTGTGTGTGTGTGTGTGCTCCTGCAGTTGAACCAGCACGATAAACGAGCCGGACGCTCCAGTTGGACTTCGATTCACTTTGCAGTTTTACTCTGATGGAAGATGCAGACTGTGTTTGTATGAAACCTGGCACGTCCAACAGCAGATATTTACCCAAGCCTGTGCTTATTGAAAGGAAGAACGCAGGGGCACAGCTCCCTCTGCAGGAATGATTCAGAATAGACTTTGTATGATATGATTTAAGTTTCTAATGTCGGTATTTGTTAATATATAATTCAAGTTATCTGGTTTTCTAGGTGTGAGTGGAAGTACCAGAGGTAGTTTAGTACTGACAGTAGAAAGGCACTGTTTACTGCTGTGGATTAATAAAGTTTGCCTGGTAAGGTCTCCTTTATTCTTCATCTTCTCCTTTTTTAAATCCACATCCACACTCGTGCTGTTGGGATACATGCACAATGTGTTTGTTATCGTCTGACACTCAGACTTGTCAGGATGGCAGCACAGTTTTCTTTAAAACCTCTACATACCATTTACGGTGCGTTCACCAATATTCACGGCATAGGTGTAAATGGAGCCTCATAATATCATGCATGTGGGATTTTTAACTGCTGACAGGAAGTTTGATTCCTTCTCTAGAGCACACACCCATCCATCGTTTCCAAAAGGAATCTCTTATGTTTAATATCATTTGGAGTTAAAATTAGTTTAGATTCGTGAGTCTTTGTGATTTTACTTTCAACATGTTAGTATGATCTGTTGTATATTTGTTTTTAAATCCAAGCCTTGTTGAAGACAACATCTTGGACCATGTATGCTTGTGAACAGCACCTTTTAAATTTGAGTATCTGACAGTCCTGCATGCAAAGGTTTTTTCACAGCGCGTCGGCCACCTTAACTCCATGAATCAACTGAAAAACTGAGGAAGCTGAACGAAGACGTCTCATCACAGCTCGTTTGGCACAACACACAATAATGTCTGTATTGTTTTCCATTCTTTAGACGTGGTCTGGTCACATAGGGTGTAGTTCCCTGTGTGCTTTTTAGTGTGATCTTCAGTCAGTGCAGCTATTACGCTCCAACTAAGGAGTGATCACTGTGGACACGCAAAATTTCCTTCAATATATGGACAAATATCAAAATAGTGGATTTTATTTGTAATGTAATAAAGTTATAAACACATCAGGCAGTGGTTTTACACATCACCATACAGAAGTGGGCATCAGTCAATCATGAAGATAATCTCCCAAAGCTAATTACAGTACAGTGATAATCATCTGTAGCTACCTCACAGACCTCCTGTTGCAGAAACTATCAAACACTGGTTGCTGTTTCTATAAACTGCAGTTTGAAGCTGTTTCAGGGCGATCATGATGTCAGTGAAATTTGAAGTTAATTTGCAGCTTTACATCCTTCATAAACCTACAGCTTGACACACCTGCAGGGAGCGTGGTGGAAAAATACTGTAACCCTCTGAAATGTAGTGTTTTTCAGTAAAGCATGGCTGTGATTCACACTGGAGTGACAGGTGGTCTACTCAAAGTTTTTCTTTTTAAGATTAGAGGTCTGCTCGAGCAGGACTAGAGCTCCATTTTTAAGCAGCTTTCTGAACCAGGAAAGCCACTAACCATCCCCACAGACTAACCTACGTGAGGGCTTGTGGGCAGGTATCACTTTCTTCTCAAACTACACTTTAACATTATTCACACAAGTTCATCAGAGTTCGACAGGATGACGGGCTCTGTGGAGTCTCGTTGCCTATGTTGGTTTGATAGTGACGACTTCGTGCACTCACGCACCTGCTGTTTGTCCCGTGTAAACGCTTCTAACAATGTCTCCTCACTAAAACAGCGGTTTCTCACCAGAGCTTCATTCTTTGTGGAAACAATATTTAGTAGATTCAGGTGTACACTCTTGTTTTATATCTGAAACCTATTATTACTGTTATTAGACGTCAGACCTTCAGACTACATCTGGTTATTTGGCATCCACACCTCTGTATTTGTAGCACTCATGAGTAAAAAATGTTGTGCCTTGTGACTGAGAGACAGTAAAGCAAGTACTGCACTGCTGTCAGTTAGTCCTCAATCCAACCTACTGTTTGACCTCCCTAAACTTTAAAAATGGCCTGTTTACTACCACAGACTGTATATAAAAGATGCACGTGTTGCCTGCATTCTTTCCAAAGGCCAGCAGGGGGCAGCTGCACAAAAACTTGAAAAACCTCTTTGTTGATTTAAGGACTCAGTAAAAACCTTCCTGATGATTCTGAGGATAAATCACAGCATGCTTTACTTGTTGGGTTACCTTTTGATTTTCACATGAGCCTGCATTGGTCCTCAGCAAGATCTCCAGCCCAGAAATCAAGGGGAAAGAAGTAAAAACAATTGAAGCTGTGTTTATTTACTTCAATCGGTTCATGGTCACAAATCATTTTCCCTGCTTTTGTCTCTGTAGTCACATCTGTGAGCTGTAGGAAGGCGGAGGGAAACACTGCACAGTCAGATTGACCCCTCACTTTGTTCAGCTGATGTTTAAAATGGTCAGCTCGAGGCTTCAGTGTGTCCATCTTTTATATACAATCTAATGCGTGATGCCTTCTACAAGCGTTACAGAAGCCAAGAGGTGGATAAGAAGGTGTTACATAGGACACTTCTTTCTCCCAGGTGTGAACGGTGATTAGTGTGCTTTCAGTGCAGAGTCTGACCGATTCTAGGATTTCACAGTATCTGCTTACTTTTTGTCTAGTATGTGCAAATTGATGATGTTCATAGCAAAATGCTCGGGGAGTCATTACAAATGTGTTATCATAGTTTATCTAGCAGAGTGCTTACTCTTTCTGCATCACAGACTAGCCAAAACTAAGACCCACCAAAAAACAAACCTGCATTGATCCAATACCTGTCAGGCTCCACTGCAGTGTACCATCACTCACACTGTTGATAATGACATGATTACCAGTAGCTGCTGCAAACATCTGAAAGTGATGTCAAGTCTATATTTGGCCAGTTTGTCACAAGAAGAGAGAATACACCAAACAAAATGAGCCCAGAAAGCAAGGCACGCCGACAGCAGCCGTTTAGTTTAAGGATGGAATGGCTTCAGCCAAAGTGGGACCGCTCTGAAGTCTGTGTGGCCCACACGTGCCGATCCTCAATGAGCGTCAGTTTTAGAAGCTCGGCCTTCCAGCTCCACGTTTAACTTTGAACTCCTGCGTCCACCGTATTCTTTGGTCTGAGAGGGTGTTCCTCTGATTAAGGCTCTGTCCCCTCTTCAACACCATTTGGACCGCATCTGGGTCTCTCAGCTCCAGCTGGTGTCATACTGCGACCAGCCCTCTGGTGGAGCTAAGAACACCCTTCGACCACGGTACAGGAAGTTGACCACACCTCTATAACCTGTACGAGGAACTCCTGATTTTAAGTCATCCATTACTCCCAGATTTCGAGCAAAGACTTTAAAACTGTCCCTGGTGGAGTACTGCACCCTGTACGGCCCAGGTCCTCTTAAACTGCCCCCTTGTTGCAGATCCTCAATCTTTACCAGTGGGGCGCTATAAACCTCTTTAATAAACTTTTCCTCATACTTCTCTTTTAGCAAATAAGACAAATCCAGTTTGGTAAAAGGCACAAATTCAGTGTTTAGCTTAATATAACGAAGGTACTGGTCAAAGAATTGACCTAAGCTCACACCTTTCCGGCCAAAGGTGATAGTCCGAGAGATTTCTGGCCGAATGCAGGAGCGGCCGTTGCGCTGTTCCGGCTGACGCATCCAGTCGTCCCAGAAGGCCGATGGCCATTTGGGCTCCAGTTCATCCCACATCTCTTTCAGCAGCATCCAGCCCAGACCAGGGAAGAAGTCTGTCCTGTAGAGGAGATCAGCTTTGGACGAATCCACCAAGGCGTCTCTGCCATTATCGTTCCAGGCAGAAACGCACCACAGGGTTGGGTCAGAACGCAAGATTGGATACAGGGCTCGGAAATACTCGAAGAAGTCAGGTGCGACCTGAAAGAGAGGAGACAGATGAAGAGTAATTCTGCTGCTTCAAACACATAATCACTGCCTCAAGTGTAACGATCCAGGTATTATTTACCTATTTATTAGACATTGTTTTACTATCTGTTCTTCTCCGATGGTCACAGACAAGATGCCAATCCAAATGTCCTTTGTTCTTCTAGTCTGTTAGCCAACAACAACTACTACTGTTCAACCTGAAACCATTTAAATGTTTGCTCACCACAAAACGAACGGGCCTGAAAAGAGTATTCTAGTGTACGACAGCGCATGTTCTGGCTTTGTAGGTTCATATTTGTGAAAGTACTGTAGCATAAACAAGCCAACAAATACAGCAGACAAAAGCTGAAGCAGGGAGCTGAGTCCCATCATTTTCATTCCCAGGTTACCCTACACATGCTGTTATTGGTTTGTAGTTTGCATGCAACATGTGACATTTACATTTTCCCTTCCTCCATGTTAATTGTTTTTTCGGAAGTCGAGCGTTCACTTTTTGCTTTGCCATCTGAGAAGATCTTGATGTTCTTGATGTTCACTTCAGGACTGATTTCTGTGACTTCTTAAATCAGTTGAATTTCATGGTTGCAGTCCTACAACTTTTTGATTGTAATTCTTGCATAATTTCTCATGCTTGAATGTCCTACATGAGGTCCTTAATAATTCTACAAAAAACTAAAAAACAAACTAAAAAACAAAACAAAACCTAAACTGATGAGCGTTCAGTTTATTCAAGATGAAGCATTCTGATTAGTGTTTAGTAGAACGAGGCTACCTGCAGCCGAATATCAAAGGTTTGATTGCTCCGTGACAGAAGACTTGATCCTGGCATGATGTACCTTGCCTATACTGGTCACTTTCGTGATATTAATGCGGTAGAGGTGTGCCTGTCTGTTGGGTTGGTATGTGCATAATGCACACCATGGAGACATTAAGGACACATATGTACAAATGCGTTTCATAGACTTCAGGTCAGCATTCAGCACAATCATTCCTCAGCACCTAATTGGAAAACTGAAGCAAGAACGACGAGTCAGCATACAGAGAGGAGGTGCAACAGCTAACAGAATGGTGTAGAGTCAACAATCTGTCTCTGAATGTGGACAAAACAAAGGAGATGATTGTTGACTTCATGAGAGCACGGAGAGATCACTGCCCACTTAACATTAATGGATCCTCTGTGGAGGTCGTCAAGAGCACCAAATTCCTTGGTGTCCACCTGCCGGAGAACCTCTCCTGGTCCCTCAACATGAAAAGCCCATCTCCTTCCATCCATTCTCACCACCTTCTACAGAGAGACTAGCAAGAGCATCCTGAGCAGCTGCATCACTGCCTGGTATGGTAAGTGCACCGTATCAGATTGCAATACCGTACAATGTGATAGTGAGAACAGCCGAGAAGATCACTGGACCCTCTCTTCCCTCCATCACGGACACGTATAACACCCACTGCATCCACAGAGCCACCAGCATTGTGGAGGACCCCACACACCCCTCACAAACACTCTTCACCTGCTGCCTTCTGGAAAGAGGTACCAGAGCATCCTGCCCCTCACTGCCAAACTGTGGAACAGTTTCTTCCCCCAGGCTGTCAGACTCCTGAACACTCAGTGACTGGACTGACACACACACACACACACACACACACACACAGCTCAGTCTTTTTGCACAACCCACTGTGGTTGTTGCACTTTCCTGTTGCACTGTTGCGTGTCTGCATCGTTCTGTCCTGTCTGGTGTTGCACTGGTTTTGTAATTTTTGCACACTTGCACTTTCTGTAGTCCTGTGCTGATTGTCTGTTATATATAGCACCTTTATCTTAGAGGAACGCTGTCTCGCCTCACTCTGTGCTGTACCACTGTACATGGTTGAAAGGACAATAAAGCCCCTTGACTTGAACTAGGGTAGGGATCAAACACACTAGCTGTTATTAATTACCAACTATTAATTTAGAGGACTGGGTAATGAATTTTCCCAAGGGGCTACATGAGAGGAAAACAAACTGTTGTGGAGGGCTGCACCAGTAAGTTAAACTCAGCATAATAATTTTATCTCTACCGGTGTCATTGGCAGATATTGCAGTTAGACAATGAAAATAAAATAGTAAAAACACCAACAATTTAATTAATCAGTGAATAAACATTCCCTTTTTGTCCCATTTCAGCCCCAACCTATCGGAGCATGCAGCTGCGTCCGTGATCTTCCAGTCCTAGTCCCACCTTAATCTCCAACTCTTTCCCTATCCCATGTACAAAGATCAGTAACTGGGCTGCCTCAGACATCACATGCTTGTTATGTAAATAGTTTCCCTGCCCCACAAAACAACTAAAGCAGATTTTAAGGGGGGAGTCGTAGAGGAACAAGGGTCTGTGCTTTGAGACCAGCCTGGGACCAAAGCATCATTCCTGATCATTCATATTCACCTCTGAGGTCTATTATTAAACAGAAAAGTCCACAAAACACTAAAATCTGAACGATAGCTTCCGCACATACAGTGTGTAGTAATCCAGTGGTGTGTTACACCAAGTGTAAAAGATCCATTCACTTAAACTCTTTATTCTTAAAGACAAAGCATTCAGCAAAGCACAGACTCATTCCACGACCTGCCAGAAACATGAAAAGAGCAAACTGGTAGATACCAGCTACATAAGTAAAGCCAGATTTTTCCCCAGGGCTCAGTTTCTCCAGAGCTGCTGGTTGAAATTACTTTATACTGCTGTAACTGCAGAGCCTCTTTTTACCACAACTTTTCTGTGTCACACGAAGCTTTTTACTTCAGAACGGATTTGTACTTTAAAGCGGTCAGTTCTTAAGAAAGAAGTTCTTAGCAGGCCTTACGATTGGATAAATACAACCTGAAATGGACAACAACACATACCACGACATACTACATAGTGTCATGATTTATTTAACTAAAACTGAACCAAAATGCAAAAACAATGTGTGAAAAACTGAGAACACTCCACGGATCAACAGTATGCACAGAGCTGGTAATAATTCTGTAGAACAGTCTGAAATTTCTATGCTAGTTTCATTTTTACCGGAGAGAGGCAGAATATCAACCAAAAATCACATAAAAGCCATCAAATGAGTTGCAGGCCATTGAGTGAAATAAGCATTTGATCCCCAAACAAACATGACTTAATGCTTGAGGGGGAATCCCTTGTTGGCACCACAGCGGTAAGACATTCCTTGTAGTTGGTCACCAGGTCTACGCACATCTCAGGAGAGATTTTAGATCACTCTTCTATACGGAAACTCTCTGAATCATTTAAGTGCAGTCATACTTAGACCACTGTGTGCTTATGGAGAACAAATTCAATTAGGCACAAGTGGCACCAGTAAAAATGTAAAGGAACAACATTAGAAATACCAAGTTGTTTCCCACCTGAGGTTCTGAGTAGTCATGTAAATATAACCCTCGATTCCAAAAAGGTCGAGACACTATGTAAAATGTACACAGTAGATGATCTATAAGCTGCTCAGAAGTGCACAAGGATGAAACGCTTTGATCTGTCACATTTAAATCAATATGGGTTTTGGGGTGCGACCACGGTTATAACTAGCATATGCCACAGATCATTCACTGTGGTGACCCCTAATAAAGGGACTAGCCAAAAGAGGATGACAAGTCTACTGAAGTCTTTGCTGCTAAAATGATACAATGACAGCAAAATAACACTCATCATCTCCAAAAGTTGATTCTGTTCATCTGGACGTAGCGTTTTATGGGAGAAACATTTCATCATCTTCAGGTGACGTCTTCAGTCTCAGCTGACTGCAGGTTTCAATCTTATAAACAGCACATCTGCACAATGACTGAAACCAGCCCACTGAAGGAACAATGGGCTGTGAGGTCAGTTCCTTAATCTTAATTATGCAAACTCTCATTGATCAACAACCTCTGATCAGTGGCCATGAGTCCCATTCACAGAGAGCTGGGGAATGGCTGCAATCACAGCATGTAAGATGGTGACAGATGTAGCCTTAGGCCCCTCCTCCATTCAGAGATGGTCTTTCCCTTTTCACGTAAATGGCCTCCTTGACTCCGCCCTCAAACCAGCGTTCCTCCCTGTCCAGGATGTTACATCCTCATCATTGAAAGTGTCCACTGGCCTGTAGGTGTGCATAGACTGCAGAGTCCTGGCCTGACGAGGTGGCTCTTCTGTGTTGTGCCATCCGCTTGCCAGGACTCTGCAGTCTATTTACACCTACAGGTCAGTGGCTGTTGATCAATGAGAGTTTGCATAATTAAGAATAAGGAACTGACCTCCCAGCCCATTGTTCCTTCAGTGGGCTGGTTTCAGTCATTATGCAAATGTCCTGTTTATAAGATTGAAACCTGCAGTCAGCTGAGACTGAAGACGTCACCTGGATGAGTGACGAAATGTTTCTCCCCCAAACGCTACGTCCAGATGAACAGAATCAACTTTTGGAGATTTACTTACCTGGATGACTGAGCATGCATCTAAACACTCATCATCAATACCATGACAATAATGTGGATGTCTGAGAGCACTCACCTCCAAGTCATCCTCCACAATGACCACAGTAGACTGCGAGAATGTGTGAAATACTTGGTTGAGTGCCCAGCGATAATGTCGGGCGATTTTGTAGTACCCCTGGAACTTCCTGTGTTCTGGCCGGACTCTGATGTCCGACAGGTCTGGTTGGCTTATGTGCGTTACTTTTTCTCCGTATGAGCCAATCACACGAGCCGTCTCAGCATGGCCGCAGTCTTGGCTGACGATGATTGGATACAGTTCTTGAGAAGGGCGGTACTGTATCAGTTTGTCAAGACTCCGCTTTACTGTCACTCTGTCACAGGCAATAACCAGAATGGGAATGATGACTTGTGGACCAGAAACAGAAGCTGTTACTTTATTGTCCTCAGCAACCTCTTCCTTTACACCAGTGGCCTGATGCCGTTCTATATTGGAGCCTGCAGCTACTGTAGCAACAGACCTCTGTGTGTGTTTTATTTCACCTTGGTCCCCAACATACACATCATTTATGAGAGGAACTGGATTATTCTGCTGCTGGTCAACAATCTGATTTACTTCTTTGATATTATCAGTTTGCTTCTTCCCAATCTCCTTCTGCCGAGCCCACACCGCCCTGTGACTTTCAATTTGCTTTAATAGCTTTTTCTGGGTGTCAAGTTGAATTTCAACCTCCTCGGCCAGTCGGATGACCTCCCCAGCAAGGTTAACTTGACCTCCTTTACCTCTGACCATGCCCCACTCCTCCTTTCCTCCTGGTTCAGCTCCACCGCCTTCTCCTACGTGGCCCATGGGAGGGCGACCCCAAAGGTAAAGTAGAAGCAAAGCATTCCAGGCGACAAACAGGAAAGCACCGCATAGTATAAAAGAGCTTTTCTTGCGAACCATGGCCCAATAACACTAGAAAAGGGGTGGGGTTGATAAGGAACAAGCGATACCAGTATGAATCCTACAGACCAAGGTGACTATTTTGGATGTGCAGGGAGTTAATATCCCACCACTCTGTACTTATTTCATTCTGTCCTTCAGTCAGGAGGGTGTCTGCTATAGGAATGTCTAATTTAAAAGGAATTTATATGATGTTACTGTGGAATACATGCAGTCTATGAAATCCCATAAGGTCAGGTCAGCAAACTTGCAGCTAGCAAAACGGACTGCAGGTGAAAGTGGACAAAAGGAGAAGACAGGTCACTTTGGGTGGAGGGAGTGCAACTCCTTGAATGTTATCCTTCCACCATCCTGAAAAAAGAGAAGGGAAAATTCAGCTTGGTGACTGTAGGTCATTTGAGAATTTCATAAGTGTACTGTATATGTGTCTCCTCTGTAAAACAAAAGCAGCTATACTGTCAGTTAAACCCACAACAAGATCAAGACCCTTCCTCGCCCAGCGGAAGAGTCAACTAGGGCATGCAGAGGGTTGGTGTCACTGCTGAGGATACAGGAAGATGGTGGGAAATAGGGTTGGGCCATATCATATCGTTCACGGTAATACCGGTATAACGTTAGGCAATGATAAGAAAATGAAATATCACAATAGAATATGGGTCAAACGGGCATGCGCAGTGCCTTTGCTTTCATATGCACATGGCGGAAAAAGCATGGTGGCGACGGAGAATGGAAGAGCGAAAGTGGATCTTTGAATGAAACAGATGAACCAGAATTGGTTTGTAAAAATGCTGCAACTTCCAGGGTTGAGGAACTGACCCCGCTTTTGTCCGTCAGATACACACCAAAGCACAATTTTTGTAATGCACATAAAAACAGCTGCTTGTTTAAGTGAAAATACATTGATGGGGTTTCTTTGCACTAATAAAGTTGTGGAGTTGTAAAGTATTTTGTCTACTGTCAATTATATCGTTATGGCAAATTTTTAAATATATCGTGATAAATATTTTTGGCCATATTGCCCTGCCCTAGTGGGAAAAAAAAAACCTTCAAAACAAGCTCTTCTTTTAGATTCTTGCAATATGAGCAAAGGACACAATCATGTAGTTTTAAGGTGACTTAAATCAGAAAACCTTAGACTACTCAGTTTGCAGAGGTGTGAGGGATCTTCCAGGAATGGTGATGCTATTTTCCGTAGACTTCACTAGTCAGTAGGCAGTGATTTCATGCCTGTTGATCTCTAACCTGGAACACAGCTTGCTCCAGGGAAGATGAGGATTGCAGCACGTTATCATGGTGATATACCCCGGTAAGAACTGATAGTAAAGGCCTCTGGCAGGACAGAGTGGTCACACCGAGGTTCTGGCTGATGTTTTAGTCAACATGTGAAACTGACCTGTATACAACTTCAACTGGACACCAACAAACAGTATTCATAAATTAAAGACATCTAAAACTAAATGTCCAGTCCAATAAACCTGAATGTTGACAAGCTTTCTCTGTTATTTCAAAGTAACAGAGGGATAAATTTAGTAAGTGAGCGAGCGGATGAAGGTCACTTCTTAGCATTAGAAACACCTAAACCAATTAGCACTGACAAACATAAGCCTGTGCTCTGACAGGATGAAGCCAGTTCTCTAAGGTAGCGGAGAGGTGGGTACATAAAGGTGCTACCCATTACTGTCACATTCTCAGTTTACCCCACATTTGTTCCAGCCAAACAAGTTAAAGTGTAGTGTCATGCCTGCAGAGTGAGAAATGGTTATGGTTAGTGGCCATGCGCACTCTGTCAACAGATCCAAACTTACCACAGTACAACACAACAGACTCTTCTATTCACTTTATATTATACTGGATGAGCAATACTGATTTTCAAGATGAAAAAAAAACACTATAGTTGCTGAAGACCAGTTTCTTAAACTGTCATTTATTGTTTGATTCTTTATGATTGAACGGTTGGGTGTTCCCGTAGAGGTTGGGTGTATTGTGTGTGTCAAGCAGCAACCAAGGGCAGGGACCCTGGAGGATCGATTCCTGGCTACCGAGGCTGGAAATGGGGACGTCACCCGTCTGATGGGGAAGGAGCCTGAGCTAGTGCATGACATTGAGAGGTACTGGCTAGACACAGTCGAGTTTACTTCAATGCACAGCTTAGGCTCTGGAACCAGTCTCCAGAAGCAGGGCTGAACTCGGCCCCAGCATGGACTTGCCCTTGGTGAGAAGCAGCAAGCTGGGGTGGGTATCCTGGCATCCCCTCGGCTTGATGCCTTTACATTGGGGGTTTTTCCCAGAGAACGAAAAGGTTTGTTCCCTACGCCTCTGGATCAGGGAAAGGGTCTTGACTGTCGTCTGCACTTATGCGCCAAACAACAGTTCAGAGTACTCGGGCTTCTTGGAGTCCTGTCTTTGGGATCAGGTGGCGGGGGGAGTATGCTGAACAGACCTGGTGCCCCAAAATGTATAGGGAGGGTACACTGGGAACACCCTAACAGAGGTCCCAGTGTACAACTCTCACTTCTAGCAGAGCTTCAACAATATTCCGAGTGAGACTGGGGACATTGAGTCCAAATGGACTGAGACTGCTGCACTGAACTGTGGCTGCAAGGTGGTTGGTGCTTGTCGTGGTAGTAACCCCCGAACCAGCTGCTGGACACTGGAGGTGAAAGGAGGCATCAGGCTGAAAAAGCACTCCTATTGAGCTTGATTAGCCTTTGGGACATTGGAGGCAGCCGATGGGTACTGACTGTCACGGACCTGGGTCTGAAGGACCCACAGTCTGTGAATAAGCATGGACATGTGTATTTTTGGTGCTTCTGTCCTCTGTTTCCTTATGTTTGTGTGTAGGTGGGTGTGGCAGAGCACCTGTTCTTCAGCCCTGGTGGGCGTGGCAGTCAGGAGCCTGGCCACACCTGAGGAGAAGCGCACACACCTGAAGTCGATCAAGCCTCGTCGGGGAGCTATTTAACAGTTTGGCTGGGCGCTCCTCGACGCTGGATTGTTGCGTAAGACTCCACGTCAGTGTCTTGACTGAGGTTTAAATCAGTGTGTGCATACCTGCAAGAGCATGTTTCTTGACGGCTGCCTCTGGTATTCTTTCCCCCAGGGGTAGTGTGGAAACAGGAGGGTAGTGAGCACGGGGATTGCGAAAACACGGGAGCGGAGAGCACCAAGACACGGATTTTGGGAGAAGACACTGCACGGGAGTCAAGGGAGCACACAGGGATTTATTGTTATTTCTCCTACACTGTCAATAAACACACCATTGCGGTGAAGAGTCCTGCGTTTTGGGTCCCATCTTCCCCACACCTCCATGGTCTGCCCCGCAGACCGTGACACTGGCAGACCAAGCCACACAATGGCTGAAACAAAAATTCAGGTGGGAGTTTGGTGAAGCCATGGAAAAACAACTTTGGAAAGCGGTGCTCTACCAACAATGTGTACAGCGCGGGTGAAGTGCTGCTGACTTCAACTGATGATATTGTCGGGGGTTGGAATACTCGGAGGACCTCCTTAATCCCACTGAGACGTCTTCCGTAGGATTAAGACGTCTCAGTGGGATAGGGTTAGGGAAGCAGAGTCTGGGGATGACCTAAGCATTACTCGGGGTAAGGTCACTGAGGCAGTTAAACAACACCATGGTGGCATGGCCCCTGGGGTGGATAAGGTTCACCCTGAGGTCCTCATGGCTCTGGATGTTGTAAGGTTTCGGTTGACATGTCTTTGCAATGTTGCGTTGAGATCTGGGGTGGTACCTCTGGATTGGCAGACCGGGGTAGTGGTTCCCATCTTCAAGAAGGGGGACCTGAGGGTGTGCTCCAACTATGATGGGGATCACGCTCATTAGCCTCCCCGGGAAAGTCTATGACAGGATGCTTCATCAGGAACTCAATGGGGATGTTGCGAACAACACTAGAAGCCAACTTCAAGCCAATAGCACAAGTAACCATCAAATGCTTTGTCCTGTCAAATCCTAGGCCTGAACCCTCTCAGTGAGATAACTGACAAGACTGGCTACGGATACCGACTACAGAATGGAGCAAGCCACCATCATCAGCCACCTCGTCTACATGGTTGACATCAAGATGTATGCCAGGAGTGAATGATCACTGATCCACACCACCAGGATCTACCAGCAATGACATCGGAATGTCATTCAGACTGGAGAAGATGGTAACAAAGAGAGGGAAGGTAGTCAGAAGTAAGGGGGCCGCCCTACCAGAAGGCAACATTGCAGACGTTGAGGACAGCTACAAGTACCTGTGAATCCCACAGGCAGAGAGTAAGGCAAGTCTTGAGGAGTCAGCTGAATGGGAAGGACAAAATCTGGGCTATCAACGCCCATGATCAGGTACCCCTGCTGGGATAATATCCTGGCCAAAGGAGGAGATAGAAGCTACTAACATCAAGACAAGAAAGCTCCTCCTCCATACAGGGTTTCACCCCAAGTCCAGAACCCTGAGACTGTGTGCTAGGCGGAAGGAAGGAGGCTGGGAACTAGTGAGTGTCAGAAGCATGGAAACCCCTGGAGGTCCCGAGGTCAAAATGGGAGACGCCCCCTAGGGTGGTCGAGAATGACTGAGCTAAGATCCTGTGGGACTTCCAGATACAGACGGAAAAACTGGTGGTGGCTAACCAACCAGAAATGGTAGCGATGAACAAGCAGAGTAAGACGGCTATAGTGATAGATGTCAGCTACGTGGCATATAAAAACATGACAGAATGCAGTGACAGCCCTCTATAGAGCTTAAAATACTCTCACAATATTTGGGGATTATACTTTACAGTACTGTAGGTTTTTGCACTACAACGTAAAGCACCTTGAGGCGCTTGGTCTTATATGTATGGCAACTTTAAATGGAAAAAGATGAATGTTAGATTATATATTGTAGTGACAATAAAATGAGAGGTGTAATATCAAACTGTGCAAAGAATACTTGATGTAAAACATGTTCTGGAAATATATAAACTATTCATGCAAATCTCTCATGAAATTGGAAAATGAGTATATTAATTGACTAATGTAAACTTCTCTCATTTCCTTCAGTAACATTTATATTTATTTCAATTTAGTTTTGCTTTAACTGTATAAAGCAATACAGCAATTTTCAAACATGCACAGCAACCCTAACGTTTTATGACCGAGGTATGCGTGAGAACACAACAGCTGGAGACAGCTGGATCAAGATTAAAAGTTGATTTTGGCTGCCAGCTAGTTAGTACTAATTCTCTTTCAAACTGCATTTTAATCTCTTAAATTTTAACATTGTACAGCAATATATATTAGTTGTGATTATCTGTAACAGTGATTAAGCCATTGTTAAATACATTTGCATTTATAGCTTTTTAAAAATTGTCCATCTGCCTGGGACTAGAGCTGAAAACCAGCCTGTAATGGAGTAGACTGGTTCTAATATAGTGCTTTTCTACTACACTCGAGCAGCCAAAGTACTTTATACAACAGTTCTTATTCACCTATTCACACAAGCACTTTCTAATTTATATTTTTACAAACATTCATACTTCATCAGAGAGCAACTTGGGGTTCAGTATCTTGCCCGGGACATTTGACATGCAGACTGAAGACTAGAGTCGCCCAGGACTGAACCACCAGTCTTCTTGGATGAGTGACGAAACGTTTCTCCTAAGTCCAGATGAACAGAATGCATTTTTGGGGATTTGAACATGCATCAAGACATGTCTCTGCCTCATTCTTGCAATACTGTCAAGAACCTGTGTATGAAAACAGTTTGCTAAGGAAAACTCGATCAAAGACGCCCACCTATATGCAAAACAAACCAATTTAGAGTTCAATGCTGTGTGGACTTGAGAATGGGGTTAAAGGTAAGGCTTGTCTCTCTAACTCTTCACCATTGCAATCTGAAGCTTTCAATCATGTACTAGGTACTTTTAACAGCGCTGTGACATTAGATAGCTATGAGTATTTTTGATTCCTATAATAATGATCTCTGTAAGTTTACCTATGCTAAATATCCATTAGACTACCTCTCAGATGACTCTCTTTCTGTGTGTTTAATATATCAAGCAGCTTGATTATTTGCAAAAGAGTTTATTAAAGAAAGGGTCAAGAGTCCCGGACAGTGTCAGACATCATCAGCTCAACTGAAATTTAAAAAAAGCCTCAAATTTGAGAGAACAGACAGACACAAACTGGTCAGAGAGACTAAGCCCAGCAAGTTAAACTCACTGCCAACTGTACCTGAAGTCGTGGTCCTGTTCAGCCATGCAGGGCTTCAAGCCGACAAGAGGAGCCGAGCAGAAGAAGAAACTGTTGCTCCTGTCACAAAGCGTACCAGCTGAAAGTCTCGGTGAATCCCCTCCTCCCTCCGCCAGCCGACGTGGAGCTGACTGGTAGGATGACAGAGAGCAGCCTGCGGCACGAACCTACTGAAGTAACGGACACGGACCGGGCTTACCGGTGTTCGGCTCACATGATTCCTGTGAACTGGGGGCTGGCAGGGAAGGACTGGGAGGGCGGCCGACGCCTCTTAGTTTGCCAACACTACAAACTTGTTGTTCTGCTTTCAGCTGACTCGTCCACTCTGCACACAGCAGCCGTCTGTGTCGCTTAACTGTTCGCTTCATATGCCCAGTGTCGCTGAAGCCGAGTTCAAGCACAGGACACGGTGCGTGTTAAATGCAGCAGGGCCGTGCCCAGTGTCTGTCCCCTCTACAGCGGTCTCTGAGCATCACACACGTACCGATCATCCTCACGGCCAGCTAACCAGTTCACTTGCGCTGACGTGCTGTTAGCAAGCCGGCTAACGCCAAATAGCCACAATGACAGCTTTTTAGCTGAACAGCCGCCCCAGTCAACGACAGGATGCAGCGGCAGGATCCAGGGTCACTCACCTCTCTCATGCCGTGCTGGCCCGCTAAACGAGGCTTGCATTTCCAAATGAACTGAGGCTCATCGAGCTGCAGCACTAACCGGCTAGCTGGCGAGCTAGCTGACGTTAGCTAGTCGAGCCCCTCTTATTTCTTATGGTGTGACATTAAGCAGCACATTTCTGAGTGGGTTCACAGAGGCCCCAGTATCACTTTCTGCACCTTATCCGCCTCCTGTTCCGTCATCTTCCCGGCCTCGTTCCCGTATCCAGCGCCAGCAGCTGTGTATGTTAGCCGGCTACAGTGTCTGCTGCGCAGCAGGGGGCAGACTGCTAGCGGTCTGTGCTCCACGGAGAAACTTTGCAGAGGGAAGCGCTTCTCTGTGTCCCTGCAGCCAGGGGCTTCACTTACTCCACAGACCACTACCTCCCATGTGTGTTGATGGCATTTTTCTTTTGATTGCACAAAACTACACTTCCGGATTGTCGACTGGCTTAGAACCGAGTTGACCCGAACCGAGCCGAAGTCTAATCCCTGACAAACTCACATTTTTCCAGCTCACAAAATCACTTTTCTCTGATCAGTCCAGTCTTCACTTGTTGCCGCAGGTTTTCTTAGACACTCCATAGAGGTCGGACCTACTGCTTTGTAGGCTTCAATGTGTTAATGGGAATGTGAAATTCAGTTGTGTTACATCTAACGTCTGCGTGGTTTGCAAGGAAAGGTTAGGATAGTAGTTAGTTAAATAAATTCACAACTTGAGCAAATGTTACAAGATATACTTAAAACATTAAAATGATCACACACAAACATGAAGCGCCTTGAGGCGACTTTTGTTGTGATTTGGCGCTATATAAATAAAATTGAATTGAATTGAAAACACAGGGGCATCACCTTAAAGATAAAATAGTAGTTGTTTGTAAGTCATCCAACCATGGTTTGTTTTTGCAGCTGTGCTGTACCTCTGTTATACACAGAAACTAAAAACGTGCATCCTCTAACTCTTCTGGCAGGCCTCCTCTCTCCTGAAGACGTATTTTAGAAGTGGAGGCATGAAATACTGCCACAGTAAATTATTGCACTGTTTTTCTTACAGTGAATGTGTTTGAATGGTGTATGAATGGTTTAGTGGCATTTTCTGGGCACACAAATTAAGAGAACGGAGAAAAGCTTTATCACTCCAGGAGAATGGTTCACCTCCACAGATACAAAAACACAAGTCTTGCCCTATCAAAAGGTTTTTGTAATTCTGTAAAGGGTGTAGTGACATCCAGGCAGTGGTGACGGGACTGTCGCTATAGTACATCTGTCCAATGGGACATAGCACAGCTGCAAGGTTGTACTGCCCTAACGTGGACCCACACTGTCAGCGGTCCAGGAACTGGTGTTCCTCATGCTTGTGTGAGTCATCACATTTGTTTACTACACTGATAGTCAGCAGGTAATGAACTAAAGTTACAAATCAGGTGGATGACTTTAACTCATGTCAGTAACTTTGAAGCTGTTTACTAGATCGGAGAGCTGAACGTAGGCCATCACATGGTACTTACAGTGTAGCCTTCAAATCCAAAACAAGACTGGGTTTATGTAAGATCTTGGGCACAAGGAGATTACCCACTTTATGTACTGGCAGTGGTGTTCATCCAGGAAGTCATGGACCTCCAGTTACCGTCTTGACTTCTCTTTGGCTAACAGCTGTTTCCTTTTGTTATTAACTTCCACAGACTGCAATTAAGAAGCTTGGAAAGGTCTTCCTACAGTCACTCAGGGTGTTTGGCTGAGCACTTCTTAAGAACGGTGCAACCTGCTCATGAATAGGTAGAATCCCTGGGAGTGTTTTTACTTTTCTTTGCTTATGTGATCTAATTAAGGAAGTTCTGAGGAGTTGAGGTTAATAACTTCTGCATAGGCAGTTTTCAGAATTTGGGTAAAAGCTGTTTTCTGGCAAACTGTCACAGCTACTGACCGCCTGCATGACAGACAAACAGGGAACGTCTGCAGCCACACAAAACCACCATAACTAGGACTGTTAACCTGTGGAAAACATGGCTGTGAAATCTGGGCAGTTCTTCACGACCCCGATGAAACCCACAGGCTGAAACATGTTGGTGAAGTAATAAAGCTGATCTTTATGCCAAGTGTTGCTTGAGCTTTGAACTCGGACCGCTCTTCTTGTCCATGCTCTTTGGGAGAAGGTGAAGCTGTGCAGGAAACCTTCATTCTGTCATTAGATACGAGTGCTGACTTCCTGCTGTTAATAGCAAGGTAAGAGGATGAATTTCTGTATGAACACTCAAAGTTAGCTTTCTACATTTAGTCTCTAATTGATGTATTTTAAAAAAAATTTGAATTTCTATGATATATTTATTTTCTTTCAATAGATTAACTGCTGTTTTAGTTCGCATGTTAGTTATTTAGCCTCCTTTATTCGCTCCATGATTCTTCTGGGGTCTAAATTATGATATACTCAAAAAGGGCTTTCCCACAGCAATATTCAGATTTGAAATGCATTCATGGTAAAACAATGAAAATGAAAAGTTGATCATAAAAATTATTTTAAAATCAGAGTTTTTAAAAGGCCAGAACAGAAGACAATATTTTTGGAATAAGAGCAACAGATCAAATGCAGATGCTTCCACTATGCTCAAAACACCTGGAGCCAGACAGGACTGCTACTTACACAGTGTATAACTCCATTACATAATATAAAGTTCATATTTTTGACTATAATATTATAAATAATGAAACAGCTTTTTTCCTACAGCAGTCCACACAGCTACTGCGAAGGCTTCAGTTACTCTGCTGTTTGCATCTCTTGCAGCAATTTCAGTTGATCCTCAACAGTTTTCAGTTCCTGCTCCAAAGCAGACACCTGCACACATATGAAAATACAGAGATGGATACAGTGCTAGTATGAACTCACAAAGTGAATGTTCTCTGCACAATGACACAACAACAACTGATGACACCATTAGCATTTACATGTGTTTCCTTGCTGTGCACAATCTCACAGGATTGCATAACCACAGCAGGAAGCCACATACAGTGGGAAAAAAAAGTATTTAGTCAGCCACCGATTGTGCAAGTTCCCCCAC
>NW_024582765.1:120321-151932 GCF_018398535.1 Haplochromis burtoni
ATTAGCTTAAGATGACTGTGCATTTTAAAATTGAGTGTGGCCTAGGCTTAGGAGGAGATCCACAGTGTACGTGTGGCGGGGTGTGGCTCAGTTGCAGGGGAGGGGTGGAGGAGTGGTGTCAGAGGAGGTTGACGTGCACCTGATCTCCATCAGTGAACCAGCCTCCCCTGTAAGGATGGTGCCTGAACCGGAGGGGAGAGGTGTGTATGTCGGTGTGCACCACCCAACCAGTCTGGATGCGACTGTTGGTTTGGCCGTGAACAACTTCTTCCACTTTCTCCCTTTGATTTACTGTTTGGGAGAAAGCTGTGGACAGGATTCAAGAAAACTGGTCTAAGCCCACACAAAAATTTAGATGTGTGTGAAGTTGGACGGAGGGAGGTACAGTATCTGAGGAACCACTTAGGGGGCGGGCACAGGTGGATAAAACGGCAGCCATTGCATCCTGCCCAAGGCCTAAGACCGAAACAGAGCTGAGGCGGTTCTTGGGGCTGGCTGGGTACAACCGCCAGACTGACTGACCTCATCCGAAAGAGTACCCCTGGTTGGTCTAATGGACGGGGCAGTGCCAGGCGGTGTTTATTGCAGGTAAAGAAGGGTCTCTGTGGGAAACCCCTGCTCTACACGCCTAAACTTTTTCTACCTTCTGTTCTGCAGACTGATGGCTCAAAAAGGGGCTTGGGGGCTCTTTTGTCCTAGCAGGTAAAGGGGGGGCTCAGCTGCAGGGGGCAGGTGGAGCAGTGGGTTCATAGTGTGGTGTCATACGCACCTGATCTCCAACACCAAACCACGCCTCCCCTTTAAGGACGGTGCTGGGACAGGAGGGTGGAGGTGTATGCAGGGCAGCTGAACAGCAACAAATAAAAAGCACCAGAATGTGCAAAGCTGGTGTGTGGTTCCTCATTCTGCCACAGCAGGATTCGAGGTTTTTGAGTGGAAGAATGTACGTATATGTACGAGGTTTCACATAATCTCCTATTTTAAATTGTAATTTTTATTTATCAGCAAAATCTCAGCATCAGTCTTTGAAATGTTCAGTGCACCACTCTACAACCATCTGTTGGTTAGAGAGCGATAACAGCAGTGCCATTCCCTGATCTTTGATTCTGTCTCTCCAAAACATGAAGCTGACTCAGATACAGTGAAGCAGTTACAAACAAAGCTGCTGCAGGTCTCCTTCACCTTACTGTCCATCTGCTCCCGGACATGAGAAGGAACCTTGGTGAGGTAGCTTGGAGACTGGACTCTGGCAAGGATTTGATCCAGCTTTGGGACGAGCCTGTCTCTGCGCTGAGAGAGCTGCACGATCTGTTTCTCAATGTTCATTCCACTCTGAGAGACACAACACAGTACGTTAGACATGACCAGCATCCTCATCACCACTGCAAAAACGTCCAACAGGAACAGGATGGGATTCTCATCACAATGCAACCATGACGTGAACAATGTGTGCTTCTCTGAAGAGTTATTAGATTTGCTTAAGCAAAGGTCACATGACATTTAATATTCGTTGATTATGTGCATTTATTTATACACAACTCTCATAAGGCCACAGCATGTCAATGGAGTTCAGGTCCACACCGTGACTGGGATATTGCAGCACCTTGACTGTGTTTGGGTACATTGTCCCGATGCACGACTCCAGTTTTGGCTGTGGGACAGATGCCCTCAGCTCTGACTCGTCGGTGTACAGAGGAGCTCGTGGTCTTCAGTGGCTTCACCTGAAAGCGCTGCTGATGATCTAAGAAGCTTGGAGAGAAAAACGACTGGACTTCTCTAAGTTTCTTGAAGACGTTTCACCTGTCGTCTGAGAAGCTTCTTCAGCTCTAAGGCCAAAGGTGGTGGCTCCCAGTTATTAATAATATAATCTGTACTGTGCAAGAGGGTAGTTGAGCCACTACTGATCATGTGCCTATTCACACAAGATGTTTATCTCCTTGGCTCATGGTGTTCGTGCCAGCAAACTGCCAAAACTGCACACTTGGCGATGATCAACCAATCAAGTTATTAGCGCAACCTGACTGCTCCTTACTTATTAAACCCTGCGCATTACAGATTGGGTTCATATCCTAGAGTAAATAATTTCATTTGCAGTATGTCAGATGATAATCCCAATGCTGAAAGACTAAACTGTCAGTCAGTCCAACACACAAAGTTAATTCATTAACAATGAAGTTCATTGCTTCATGCAGAAGAAGCCCGATACGTACTTGAACGTGAAGATGTAGCTGACATGTGTGGTCCACCACACCAGCGAGGCTTGTTTTGGGTGGAGAAGTGGAGTGTACAGACGGGGGGATACTGCCTCTGTCAGAACAGCAGATGTGAAGGTCGGAGATTCGGCTTAAAGTCCTAATCGCTGACCCGAAGCGAAGGAGGACCTCGGCCTGGCTGGGCGAACACACTGCCCACACTGAAACCATCGAGATTTAAAGAAATTAAAGCACGAAATCATTTTTGTTCTTTTCTTAAAGAATAAAGGTCCTGCCACAGCTGAGTGTGGCTCTCAAGGAGCTTTCAGAGTTTTGGCTACTTTGTTACACATATTCAGGCCAGTGCTCATACCTGACCGTTTTCAAAGGAATGTTTTATGTTGGTTTGTTGAACCTCTGACCTGACCAGTGTTGTGTCTACACAACAGGCAACTTAGCAAAGAACCAATTTTAAGTGAAGCCTTTGGCACTTTGTTAAAAACACAGTTTGTTCCCATTTTTGAATACCAAGAAAAATACCAAAGATACCAGTTCGACAAGCATTAAATGCTATTTTTACACAAACAAGACGATTCCAAAAAAGCTGCAAGTTAAAAATTTGGCATATATTAGTATGCAAAACATACTGCACTAGCAAAGAGCTGAAACAAAACCTGAACAATCAGCTATTTACTGGTTCATCTACTGTCAGAAATGGTCCCAGTGGAAGTGCAGCTGTCAAGAAGCCGTTCTTAATGAAGCCGAGAAAAAACAAACCGAGGCATGAAAATTATGCAAGACGTGCACTGATGATCAAAACGTGTGTGATGGAGAGAAATCCAAATCTGAAACTTTTGGTTCAAATCATTGAATTGTTCAGAGCACATCAGGTAGAGGTGCGTGTCTAGCCTCCTCAGATCCCAAAGCAGTGTGGGATCATCCTGACAGATAACAGAACAAGAGGCAGAAATATCCAAGGAAAAATTCTGAATGTCCTCCAAGAAGCCTGGAGAACTATTCCTGAAGATACTTTTAAGGAGAGCTGTCTCAGAGAGCTCAGGCTGTGAAGAATAAAGCTGGTCCTATGGGAAAACGGGAAATGGGTGCAGCGATTTTTTTTTAAATATCTGCAAACCTTTAACTTCTGTGCTGTATCTCCATAAAGTCAGAGTTTGTGCAATATTAAAAAGAAAAAAAAACGCTGCACCCATTTTCCTGGCAAAAAGTGAAGAAATCACAGGTGACACAAGACTTTTGCATAGTAATAAAACGTAACTTTGTTGCTATATTTGCTTTCAAGCATTTGCCAGTGGAAGAGTCGGTGTGATAATGGTTATGCCTTCTTGTGCTGACTTACTGTTAGGTTTTGCTTTGGTTATGCCGCACTGTGCTCGTAAAGAACGGGCCACTCGGATCACTTCCTGTACCAGCAGGAAATCTCTTTCCTCTTCGGCAAAATGCCAGTGTGCCTGTGAGAATGGAAAGGACCGGGAGGTTAGAAAACGAACACATCAGCTGAAGTCCACGGACAGTGTTGTAAAGAGTCTTTTAATAACTCTGGGCCAGTTTTCAGTCCTGGACTAAGAAAGCATGTCAGTGTCCAGGTTAGTGTGGAGAAAACCCTCGGTAAAAAGTAAAAGTTTAGAAGCTTGTTATTCTGGCTGGATCATGTGACCTTCGTTATGCCACAGTAGAGCATTTTCTCTCTTTTATCACCACGCATTCACTTGCAGCTGCTGGATGTTACTAAGTTTGCACCTTCTCTTTCCCCGGTTTGTGCTTCCTCCTCTTTCTCTCTGCAGGCATGTCTGACTCCACTGATTTGCGTTTGCTCGTCCCACAAATAGCTTTTTAAATCTTTTCTTTTTCAGGTCATGTTGTAGGACTGTCTTGGTTGACACGCCTCTGCAACATTCACTCTCCTCAGGCTTTGGGAAGGCCTGTGCCAGGGTACTGGAGGTGTGAGTCTGTCTTTTCATTGTGGTTGTGGAATGCTGGACCAACTCTTCCTCCTCGCATGGATATTCGAGGTTTCATGGGAGTTTGCCAAACTAGTTTACATGTGCTTTGTGGGTTTGGAGAAGGCATTCAACCGCATCCCTCTGGGTATCCTGTGGGGAATTGCAGGGGAATACGTTGTATTGGGCTTATCCAGGCTCTGTACAAGTGTTGCTAGAGCTTGGTCCACATTGTTGGTAATAAATCAGATTTATTCTTTCTGTTCATCATTTTTATTTGCTGAATTTTTCTTCTCAGAGTTTGCAGCTGAAATCGAAGCAGCTTGGCTGAAAATTAGCTACAAGTGCAAGACCACGGTCCTTAGAGAAGGGCAGAGTGCTCAACGATTTAAGTAAGGAGAGCAGGAGTGACAGTGCACTCTGAACTGGTCTGTTGTATTGTGGTGACACACTCACATTCAGAAAGAGCCAAATGTGAAAGCAAAGGTGTTGCTGGTCCATCTACATTCATACCCTCACCTATGAGGGTAATGACCAAAATAATGAGATGAGGGCAATCCTGGGTTCAGCCTTAAGGAGAGGGTGAGGATCTTGGTGAGGCGCTCAGAGTCGAGCTGCTCCTCTTCCAAATCCAAAAGAGCCAGATGAAGTATTTGGCCACACCAGGCTTGGGTGTTCTGGGAGGAGGCTCAGTAGCTGATTAGATTAGTGCCAGTAGAGGGATGGACAGACATTTAAACCTTCAGGAGTAATTACTGGTGAACTCTCTCTTTCCCAAACGTTCAGAGAGTTTATTTCCTGCTATCAATATAAGATCATCTAATCTATGTTATTGTGGGGAGTTGATCTTACAGCCTTAAGATTGTGGCTGTTGTCAGCTGGACCTTATTTACTGTCCCTCAGTCTGTGGGCGTACAAACTGGGCAGTGTGATCAATATTATCTGCTTCTCCAGTGATATCTGTCACTGAAATATTATTAAACTCTTGAATTACAGTATAATTACAGTAAATGTCTCTGGGTGAAGCTCACCTAATAAGCAACAACAGTCGCGTTGTGTTTCCTTCTGCTTGCAGTGAGTTTCAAGTTTGCCTGAACATGTTTGGATCCGTCTCTGCTCGTCATCTCTGACAGGAGAGGTTTCTGCCAAGCTTGTACTTGGTTTACTCTGACTGGAATAACTTGAGATTGGTAGAAATTTGGAATTTTCCCAAATCCAGATATCAATGCACATTAGCAGGTTTTTTTTAGCGTTATTTAAGACAAGAAGGTGCTTTCCTGGGGGGCTACAAACACTTGAAAACCTCAGAAAGCCCTACCAACTGAGCGGAGCGGGGGTACGGCTGTAAACACAGGCTGGTTTGTGCAGCAGCTTCGGGTGCAAACGGCTGAAGTCTCTGCCACAGCTCCTCAGTGATGAACGGCATGAAGGGGGAGAGCAGGGCCAAGGACACAGACACACAGTGATAGAGAACAGCGATGGCCGCCTGCTTCGCGTCACCACTGTGCTCTGTGTCGGTTGTGAGGACGACTTCCTGGTCCTGCTGGGTCAGCAGAGGCTTTATATACTCCTGCAAATACACACAGAGCAAAGTGACAGCAGCTCATTCAGTGCTGGGCTAACTGCTGGCTTAGCGCTAACACTTTAGTCTTAATTAAGTTAATCTCTTTGCATTAAGCTTTGAGCCTCCACGTTTCCATGGAGAAACCAGATAAATATATCACCTTCTCTTTTTTTTAGACAGAGCAGTAAGAAGATCAGTGGAGATACAAAGGAAACCCTCTTATCTGGTCTGTTGGGATGATCAAAGTCTACGCATGTCCTGGGACAGTTGTGCTCCTCACCATGTAAATATCACACAGGCTGTGGACCCAGAAGGAGTACAGGGCAGACGTGACGCTGTGGAGCTCATAAGCTTCAAAGGCCTGCTCACACTGCCCAACCGTGCTGTGTAGTCTGGAGCAGATCCAGCGGTCCATGCTGCTCAGAGGAGCTGTCTGCAGAGGCAAACACTGTGAACGAGGCGCTTCCAGTGTACACAGTCAAGGTTATGATGCCAGATTAGAAGAAGATGATAAAAATAAACATTTTTCAGATGTCTTTTCCTCCACGCTGTCAAACAGTATGTGAAACAGGCACAGACAAGATTTCCCACACCTCAAACCTCTGAGAGACGGCACAGCTGTTTGTAAAGTGGGAGTGGGGAGTCAGCGTGTCATGCTCAGACTACGTCCACACTGGCCCGGGTAGATTTGAAAACAGCGTTTTCGTCTGAAAACACTCTGCGTCCAACTAGCGTTTTCACAGTTGTGCGTCCACATTGAAACGGCCCAAAACGCTTACGTGCAGTCCTGCGCAAAAACGAGTGAGAACTAAAGAATTAGAAGAAAAGCTATCTGATATTCATCTTTTTTTTTTTTAGGGCTGTCAAAATTGAGAGCAATCAAAACAACTGCTGTATAATGCCCTTCGCTATCTTTGTTGAATTGGTCACATGACTGCATCACATGACCAACATCGTTTTCGAGTGTCCACACTGCGCCGCGTCTCCGTGTGGACGGGAGGCCAAACCGTAGAGAAAACTGAGTTTTCAAACGCATCAGTGTGGACGTAGCCTCAGTGTCCACGCCGTTAAAACAAAGCTGTCATGATGCATTCTGGTATTTGAGAAGAACTGTAGTTCATTTTAACCTGGTGCATTTCTCTTGGTGTGCATGTTTGGTCCCTGTGTTGTGAAGAACAACAACGAGTTTCCTCCAGCTTTGGATCCGACTCAACGAAAAAAAAGATCTTTTAGGATCAGCAGATAGATAATGGAGTCAGAGAGCTCCATGGTAACTGGTCAGCTGACCTGATCACTCTGTGCGAGGCAGCCAGTGTTGTTGTATTAGTCTGCTTCTATGTTTTGACAGGACCGTGGAGACGCCCGGGACTCCAGCCCGGGCCTCTGCAGTTGTTCTTGGACATATCAGGCTCCTGCTCAGTGACACAAACTGTTCTTTTCCCTGAGTGCAGAGGTGGACAGCGTGTAAACTTTAAATATTCCTGTCGCTCTCAGAAAGAAAATGCCGTGTTTATAAGGGACAAACCTCTTTCCCTTGCTATAGAGAACCTCTGACAGCCTTTGTACAAAAACACTTTCCTCTCTTTTTACACTTGTGTTACATTCAACACAGCTCAGTGCTCATACTCTTTGATATGTAGGCTCAGTCCTTCAAAAAACAAACACCACACACACAGCCTGTCAGATAAGCTTAGCCTTTTTCAAACAACAACAAGTCTATAAGGTAAGAAGAAGCGCTCCAAATCGTCTGACATCGTTCTTGCTGTACCTTTGCTATAGTTTCCAGTGTTGCTCCGTTCTCACTCAGCACTCCCAATGTGAACCTTAAGGTCTGCCACATCTTATTACAGAAGTGTCTGCAGCTCAGAACCTGAGCGACAGACAGACTGAGGTCTTCTCCTGACAACAGGCAAAAGTGAAAACGTTACACACAGTAAAAAGACAAAGCAGCAGCCCACCGGTCTAACATGGATCACTCGTTTGATTGTTCTGCTCCCCAGCAGTTAGTTACGAGTTAGGAACCTCTGACTGTGATGAAAGATGAGATGTTATCACCCTGATAACATCTCGTAACCATACCCGAGATGGTTTTAACCTTCTGTGTTGTAATGACGGCTGGCTTTTATGTGAAACAGGGATCAATAATATGTTATGCAGTCACTTTTAACTCTAGTAAACATATGCATCACATCTTCTTTCCCATGACGCTGTCTTCCACATTCATTCGCTCTGACAAATTGCTTCCTGTCAGAGGAGGGACTCACTCACCCTGCATTTTGTGAGAGCAAAGGGCAAAGCGCAGAGCATCAGTCCCACACTCTGGGATCCCCGCGGGGAAGTCCTTCCTCTGTGGGGAAGCAGATGTAGCAGACAGATAAGAGTGGGAATAAAGAGAAAGAACGAGTCGGGAGGGAGGGGAGCTGACCTGTGCTTCCATGGCAACCAGCTGCTCCCTCGGATCCAGGTTCCCCTCCTTCACTTTTCCTTGAAGTCTCTAAGAGGACGGAGGAAACCACATCGTCTAAGGTGAAGAGCAGACGGCTGTGCCGCGGTGACGGCTGTACTGCTTACAACTCTGCTATGCATCTTCTCAGCAACTCAGAGGTTGTGAGACAAAATAAAAATGCAATCTTTCGCCAGCTGTTGTTAGCTCTCTACACCGCGCTGTAGCAGTAAAGACAAATCAATAACTGCTTTTCTTTAAGACGTCTAGAAAGAGCAAAAAAGTGAATAAATGTAACCATTTCCTTAAAATAGAGCGTAACAACAAAACAGACGCTAACATGATGTTTCTGACACTAGTTTAAAGATGCCGGGGCTCTTCACTGAGTGGGACGGATGTCAGACAGTCATTACGGCCTTATTACCTCCAAAGAGACTCCGTGTATAACGTCTAAGGGGTCGATGACATTTCCCAGAGATTTACTCATTTTTCTGCCATATTTATCTCTCACTAGTGAATGAAACAGGACCTAAGAGGCAGGAAGGAAATGGGATGAGAGACAAAAATAAAATAACAGGATATGCTGAGGCCGTAGTCCATTTTCTCATTATTATAAGTAACCTGTTTAAAGGGTAGCTGCCCGGTCAGCTCTGTTCCAAGCATCACCATCCTGGCAACCCAGAAAAAGATGAGGTCACTGCCGGTCTCCAGGACAGAGTTAGGGTAAAACTGCTGCAGGTCAGCGGTCTGTGGAAAGAGTGGGTGGGTTAGGGATGAGGGTTGCTTCTTTTTACATTCAGTCAGAGGAAGTCCAGTACCTGATCTGGCCAGCCAAGCATGGCAAAGGGAAAGAGCGCAGAGGAAAACCATGTATCCAAGACATCTGGGTCTGAAACAGGGAACAATGCAGCTGAATTCTGACACACCTCACATCCTTTATTTTATCTCAACATCAACAGTCCAGCTCAGTAAACCACTAACTGGACCCATTACCATTTTTGTCACACGTTTCAGATCATCAAACAGTTTTATATTAGACAAAAATAAGTAAACTTAAAAGACTGTTTTTAAATTTATTACATGAGAAAAAGCTATCCAAACCCAGCTGTTCAACTAAGAAATGCAGACAAAGTGAAGTAAGCCAGAAGATGTCAAAAACCAGCACACTGGGATCCAATCACTGACATCTGTGACTCCGACACAAGTACAGAGGATTTACCATCAGTCATCCACACATGGAGAAAGCAGTGCGAACCTTCACAGGAGCGACCAGTCTGACAAAATTACTCAGAGTGCACCGACGACTCATCCGGGAGGTCACAGAAGAAGCTAGAACATCAAAAGAAGACCTCGGTCGTCTCAGTTAAGGTCAGAGCTCGCGATTCAACAACCTGAATGAGAGCAGGCAAACATGGCCTCCATGGGAGAGTTCGAGGAGGAAACCACTGCTGACAAGAACAGGAAGGGTCGCCTCACAAAAACACCCTCAATGTAGCCGACTTGAAAGAATTCTACAAAGAAGGTTGGCTCAGTGTGAACGACTCATTAGCAACACAACACTCAAGTTCCTACAGCGAGGGTGGCAGCAGGCGTTTGGAGTCTGAAGCCTGCTGGTTATCTTAGCCTGACATAAAACCTGTTTCACAACCTGAAACGTGTGACAGACATGCACCAAAAAACCTACAAAACTACCAAACAATCAAGTAGGCAACTAATACTTTTACACAGCAGTGTGTAATAATCATGAACATGTTCAGACCCGTCTCATTAGATCAGCGAATCCTTGTCCTCGTCATTTAGCCGGCTGTAGCGCAGTCATATTAGTGGTTTACAGAAAAAACAACAGCAACAAATAACTAGAAAAAGTTGCATTTCCTGCAAAAATGCAGCGTAAATGGCATGTAGTGGAATCTGAAAACAGCAGAAGGAGAACTGTCTGCTGAAAAGAAGAAGAAGCTGAAATTTGTGTTGAAAAGAGTTAAAGTTGAAGTGTTAACTGAAGCTTCTTATGTCATAAGCGGGATTCGAACCCGGGCCTCCCGCTCTGAGAACGGCTGCTCATCTCACTGAGCTAAAACACGGCTCAGCCCGGCAAACCAAACTGGTGATCACACTGATAATGTGGTCCCATCCAGCAAAATGGGCCAAAAAAAGGGTACAAAAAGCTTAATATCTAAAAAAATGTATAAAAGCTATGAGCACCAAAAGATATATCACGCTTCAGCAGAAAGAGCAGAACAATTTAAAGTTTGAATGGTGAAAATCGGCTGAAAACTGAGGGACTAGTTAAGCGGCAAAAAATTGATAAATTTTAGAATAATAATAAAGTTTAAAGAGAAACAGGAACACAATAGTGTGAACGTCTCACGGCATTCACACAATAAGGAAACAATGTGTAGATACAGCAGCAGGTTAAAGGTCAGGAGGGAGGCGAGTCACCCCGAGTCAATGTGACGGCATCTGGCTTCAATCCATATTTGACAGCAGCTCTCTGACGGGCCTCGTCCTCGCTGCGTCCCCAAACCCACTGCTCCTGCACACACGCACACACAATGTAGGGATTATCAGATAATTCACAAAATAATCTACAAACTCTGTGCAGTCCTTTTGGTTCCTCTGCATGAAACTGTCAATCTCAGGCGACACAAGCGTGCTGTTTTTGGAAGTTTTCCCACACACTAACCTCTTGTTGTCCCTCAGAACTCGGAAGCATCACTTTGTAGGCAGGGATCTGATGACCCCACCAGAGCTGCCTGGATATGCACCAGTCACTGCACAGCAAACAGAGGCACATTGTTCACAACCCACATGTTCTGTGACAAGAGCTGCATTATTGTGAGAGTGGTGTCATTTCACACGTGTCACTGACGACACACGCTGCCACACAACCTGATGTTGGACAGCCAGTTCTTCCACGTCTTTGTGTAGTACTCAGGAATGATTTCCAGCTGTCTTTCCTCGACAGCCTGACCGGGAAAGACCACACCTCCGTGACGATAGTGACCCGGGAACTTTCACACAAATTTTACTTTTGAAAGCAAGTCATGGAATCGATACAGCTGTAAACTGACCTGCACAGCTTTTTTTGCCATTACATCACACCGGACAAACCATTGGTTTCTTAGAAGAGGTTCAATGATGTCTCCTGAGCGGCTAAAACAGAGAGGAGAGTGGGAAAAAGAATCAGGAAAGAGAAACCACAAAGAAGAACATCTGCAAATGAGCAGGAAAAATAAATAATAATCAGGCCCCATCTTATCTCAATGACCTTGTAGTACCATATCACCCTATTAGAGCACTTCGCTCTCGCTCTGCAGGCCTACTTGTTGTTCCTAGAGTATTTAAAAGTAGAATGGGAGGCAGAGCCTTCAATTTTCAGGCCCCTCTTCTGTGGAACCAGCTTCCAGTTTGGATTCAGGAGAGAGACACTATCTCTACTTTCGAGATCAGGCTTCAAACTTTCCTTTTTGCTAAAGCATATAGTTAGGGCTGGACCAGGTGACCCTGAATCCTCCCTTAGTTATGCTGCAATAGACGTAGGCTGCCGGGGATTCCCATGATGCATTGAGTTTTTCCTTTCCAGTCACCTTTCTCGCTCACTATGTATTAACAGACCTCTCTGCATTGAATCATATCTGTTATTAACCTCTGTCTCTCTTCCACAGCATGTCTTTATCCTGTCTTCCTTCTCTCACCCCAACCAATCACAGCAGATGGCCCCGCCCCTCCCTGAGCCTGGTTCTGCTGGAGGTTTCTTCCTGTTAAAAGGGAGTTTTTCTCTTCCCACTGTCGCCAAAGTGCTCACAGGGGCTCATATGATTGTTGGGCTTTTCTCTGCATGTAGTATTGTAGGGTCGACCTTACCATATAAAGCGCCTTGAGGTGACTGTATAAATAAAACTGAAGACTTTGTACATGGAAACAAGCGAAGCATTCAAAAATCTGGTGATGGATATAAAGTAAAGAGGCAGACAGCTGCGCTCTTCACTCGTTTAAACAATTTATTCTGAAGAGGACTGAATGTTTTTCTTGGCTGATCGAGCAAAGCTATAGACAGGTGACAAATTAAAGGAAAGAAAGGCATAAAAAGAACTACTTCAGTGCGCACTGGCATTATTTCAAGTCATGGGAAAGCTGTGGAAGCGCTCCTTTAAAAAAATTAAACAAATTCTCTGATTTGGTGTTTTGATGATGGTGATGAAGAGTAGTGGCTATTATACTGGTCCAAAATCCCTGGCGAGATCTGGAGACTATATTGACAAGAGGTGGGACCTTCAGGCCTGGAGGGCCGGTGTCCTGCAGGTTTTAGATCTCACCCTGGGTCAACACACCTGAATCACACGATTAGTTCATTAGCAGGCCTCTGGAGAACTGCAGGACATGTTGAGGAGGTCATTTAAATCAGCTGAGTTGGATCAAGGACACATCTCAACCTGCAGGACACGAGGTCTGGAGTTGGACACCCCTGATGTAGACCATTACAATTTCCACTGTTTCCTCTGCATCAAGTCCTGCAGTGCCCCCTGCTGTCCTATGGATGAATTAACTGTGATCATAAGGTTCTCATATAGACAGCTTTGTACTGATTTGGGGTCCGGGACCACGTGAGAGACTGAGGGCTAATAAGCTTCATATAAAGAGATCAGGATATATTCGTGCGCCCCTCACAGCAGTCTGTGGCTTTGTGGGAAATTAATTACTGACCTCTGCTCCGAGGGGACAAGCGGAGCTAACCCACGACGGCAAAATTCCCCAAAAGCAAAACCGAGCCCTCTGAGCTGGTCACTGCGAGGGATCAAGCATTCAGGCTTTCCCTTTAATCGATGCACCGACACAAAAACCAGTTCAAACTCTGTACTGTGGTGTCAGCTGGCACAAAACGCTCTAATGAAAAGACTCTGCACACAACACGGTCCATCCAGTTCCTTTAGAGCAAACACTCAGACGTTGAGCGTGCATGCGCTGCTGTACCTGCAGACGGGTAAACTCATGGCATGAGCTTTTCTTCCTCTGAACAGTCTTTTCTCAACCAGAGCATCCACAACCAGCTGTCTGGCATCAAAACGCTTCACTCCCTTCACAAAGAAAAAGAACAGTGAAACCCAAAGACACACCAAACCGCACCAACAACACACAACAAACTCACACACGTACACAAACAGGTAACACAGCACCTCCAGCCACTGTCCACAGGACTCTGTCATCGTCCCATCGCCAGCAATCACAGTCAGGCGTGGAAGTGAGTGTCTCTGTGAGAGGACGAAGTCTGTGTGGTCATGAGCAGGAGTCACCTTCACTGCACCTGCAAAAGACAAACAGGAAGTGGGCGGATACCATGGGTCAGAGGGCTGAACACATCCACAGGAACAGTGTCACGCCAGGTGTCAGGTGTGGTCGTCACCAGTTCCAAGCTCCACGTCCACCATAGAATCAGTGATGATGGGTAACAGTCTGTCGGTGAAAGGATGCCTGCAGTGCTTCCCATGAACCATCTGGAAGAAGCAAAGACACGCTCCGTTAAACAAGCGTCACGCTGCTCGCGTGGTTTCCACTCTTCCAGCCTGCAGTTCATCCATTTGGCCTCCAGGCTTCCTGATGCTGCAGTGCAGGGGTGTCCAACCCCAGGCCTCGAGGGCTGGCGTCCTGCAGGTTTAGATCTCACCCTGGGTCAACACACCTGAATCACACGATTAGTTCCTTAGCAGGCCTCTGGAGACCTTCAGGACATGTTGAGGAGGTCATTTAAATCAGCTGTGTTGGCTCCTGCAGGACACCGGCCCTCGAGGCCTGGACATCCCCCCCCCTGATGTAGTGTCTCACCGTTGTGTTACGGCGCTTGCTAACGGCGCTTTTAAAGTTTTCTCTGTGAACAGTCGTCGTGTTTTCAGCTCTCTGATGTTACAACACACTGAGCGGTGTAGGAGATCTGTACTGTTTATTGTCGCTTGTCCTGAAATATTGTCAAACACTCCCACTGAGACACTCCCAGAGTATCTAACATAAACAACTGGCCTGGTATCGAGGATCATCAGGGTGAACAGCTATGGCCACGTCTCCCAGCATAGTCTCTGGACGGGTGGTGGACACCACCACCTCCGTGTCTAAAATACAGAGAAGAGGATCAATGTACAAAATACAGGACACACCATGTCCCAGGACGGTCCCGACACGCACCGTGGCCTTCTACGGGGTACGCAAAGCTCAGCATCGATCCAAACTCCACCTTGTGTTCATAGCCAGGAACAGACAACATGGTCCGGCCGGAGAGCTCCTTCGAGTCCACCTGATGATGAGTTCAAGTGATATTATATCAGAGGCACACTCTGCTCTGTAGCTCATCTAAAAAGCGTACAGCGAGTGCTCATGTGAGCTCCACATTATCAGACTGTAGCATTAGACATGCAAACACATGCTGAAGGTTTTATTGTTCACGTGGAGGCAAAGAGCAGGTTTGGTACTGTTTTCAGCACACACATGGTCTCTGAGTTCTTCCCATAACCTTTAGTTTTAGATATGACATTAACGTCCATGTGCTAAGGAACAAGCAAAATCAAACCTTGTACACGTTCTTATATAAAAAAGCCACTTATATACAAGTTGTTAATCAATCTGAAAGCTGTCTGGACCCCTGGATACGAGTAACTTTAGGTTGGGGAGAAGACACATTACCGTCTCTATTATTCTGTCCACTTGCTGTATTTGCTATCCATTTATGTAAAGCTGTCTCACCTCTATGTCAGAGATGGCAGATTCCAGGGCACAGCTCCAGCTGACCAAACCCTCTGAGCGATAAATTAGACCAGAGTCACACAGTCGGACAAACGCTGCAGTTACAGCTCTGCTAAAACCCTGAAATCAAATCACAAAAGCAGGATAAACAGTTGAAGGACTTTCCCCCATTCACCACTGCAGCTTTACAGCTCAGCTTCAGTGTTTCACTCTGCAATTCTTACGGCACTTTCATTTTCCTGGAGAGGCCACAGGATGGTGCGATTTCTCGTTTAGACGAGCCTGCGTGTGCCGTGGTGAGGAGGCAGAGATGGCTACAAATAAATAAATCTGCCTTACTGGAAACAGGGACGCTGGGAATGACTCATCTCTACCCATCGTGTGTATGTGGTGTATGTGCTTACATCACACCACAGTTTCATATTCGTCTCTCTTTGTACCGCTGCTGCAGTTATTTGTACAGTTTCTTACTGGGTCCATGGTGAAACAGGCTCTGCTCCAGTCCAGAGAAGCTCCAAGCTTCCTCAGCTGGTGGTAGATCTCGTCTCCTTTCCTGCAACAGAGGCTCAAAACTCAGCAAACACCGTGCAGGCCACACAGCAGATGTGCTCAGAAGTCCAGATGTGAAGACTCACTCATTCTTCCACTTCCACACCTCCTCCAGAAACTCGTCCCTCGTAAAGTCTCGTCTGTGCTTCCCTGTTTGCCTCAGCAGTCTCCTCTCCACCACCGTCTAAACCACGAGCACATCGACACTCTCAGCACTGAGCATGTGCCACTATCACGATATAAATGTGTGATTTTTAGCAGTTTCCATATTTTGATGTTACTCTGAGGGACACCTGAGAACATGTGAGCCAAACCGTCATCACGCGTACCTGCGTTGCGATACCTGCATGGTCACATCCAGGCACCCACAGCACTCTGCAGCCCTGCATCCGTCTCCTGATGGATACAAACCATCAACACGTGAGCTCAGAGAACAAAGACAACATGCTGCTCTGCTGCTGATAGTTACCATCGAACCAGCGCATCCTCTACAGCTACTGTCAGAGCGTGGCCCAGGTGCAGAGTACCAGTCACGTTTGGTGGAGGAATACACAGAGAGAAGGTCTGATCCACAGCGTGGGGCAGCCGTTCCTGAGAGCAGGAAGGGAAACACGTTACTGGCGTGCATGTGTGCACACTCACTCTACAGAACAACGTTTTCCTTCGCTGTAATCAAATATCTCGCAGTGCTGTTGCTCGTGCTTTAGTAACGTATACTTTCTAATTATTGAAAATATTGACTTGACTTCTAAGGATTAAAAAAACATGTTCAGATTCAAATGAAACTGAACATTAAGGTGGACCTTTGAGACTGATGTCTCTTTTGCTCCTCGTCGTGCCACCTTTACCTGGATAACTTGAATACAATCAGATCACTCTGACCAAATCTGAGGTGGTCAGGCTTGCAGTGTGATCACATCTCAGGAAGACGCACTTTTCTGTTTTTACAATCACAGTGATCCTCTGAAGGCCCAGAAAAATGCACAACAGATTTATTTTCCCAAATAGATCGTTATGGCTTTTACCATACCGGTCCACATGATTGTCATATTTTATTCTACCTTTATTATTATTTATTTATTTATTTTAAGTTATTGCAATTAGAACGGGCAGGACTGAGGGACGGGAAAGATGAGGGACAGAGAAGTTGGGGAGAAGAGGAGGAAAAACTCGAGATGAAGAGGGAGGGGAAAAACCCACTGAAAATCTGCTTCATCACCTGCTGAGAGAAAAACAAAAACAACACAGGAGGACATCACAGCAACCTGCCTTCTCCTGTCAAAGGGACAGAAGAAGCAAAGCAATATTTTTTCTACAATAAAAATAATTATTGTAGAAAAAACAAACTGCTTTACAGCAAATAAAGAGCGCACTGCTGGCAGGACAAGGTCAGAAAGGACATAAAGGTCACTTTGGATGCCTGAAAATATGACCAAAGTAGAAGTAACTGTGACAAATACAAATGTATGTTTTCTGATCAGTGCTCTCAAACAGTTCATCCATTTTCTGCATCACTAAATAAAAAGTATTTATTTGCTATTATTAGCATTAGCATTAAAGCTTAGCTGATTAACCACTTACTCAGTTTGTTTCATAGAAACTGCATTAAAGTGAATTCATTTTAACTGCAACAGTAATGATTTAACAAGTTCACATGTTTACATGTTGCTCAGGACTGAAGAATCCCTCTTTCTCCCACCACTGATACCAGCTGGACTCCACATACTCCGGACTGTAACACGATGGGAACGGTAAGCTAGTGTCTGCAGGGAAAAAGAAGAAGGACTTTCAGAGCCTGTGAGGAGAAGAGACAGCCGACCCAGCAGAGGTTACAGGAGAGTCACCTTTCTTTGCCCCAGGAGGTGTAGGAGCAGTGTAAGCAATCTTCTGCTTCTCACTCCACTTTACTGCTTTACCTTCAGCACTCTGCAAACAGAAACATCAGAGCGTGTCTGACTGGCAGCTTTAGCTATCGTATCTCTCATAACTATATTTATGACATCATGGAGTGCATTAGCACAGCACTGAACAAGTCACAAGTCAACACGGTTGAAACACAACAGTGTGTAAAGTAATTGTCCCCTAAACCCAATAACTGGTAGTGCTACCCTCAAGACGTCCAATCGAGTGTTTGAGTTAACAGCCAAGGACTCTTTCACATCACTGTGGAGGAATTTTAGCCCACTCTGCTTTGCATGATTGTTTCCATTCAGACACATTGGACAGATTTTCCAGCACGAACAGCCACTGATTTCACACATGGCTGTGCAGGTTTGAATAACTTTAATAAATGAAAGCATCATTTAAAGACATAAAGACCTGGATGGCCGCTAACTTTCTGCTTCTTAATTCAGATCAAACTGAGGTTATTGTACTCGGCCCTGAAAAGCTTAGAAATATGGTATCTAACCAGATTCTTACTCTGGATGGCATTACCTTGGCCTCCAGTAACACTGTGAGGAACCTTGGAGTCATTTTAAACCAGGACATGTCCTTCAACGCACATATTAAACAAATATGTAAGACTGCTTTCTTCCATTTGTGCAACATCTCTAAAGTTAGAAATATCCTGTCTCAGAGTGACGCTGAAAAACTAGTTCATGCATTTATTACTTCCAGGCTGGACGACTGTAATTCATTATTATCAGGAAGTCCTAAAAACTCCCTGAAAAGCCTTCAGCTGATCCAAAATGCTGCAGCAAGAGTCCTGACAGGGACTAGAAAGAGAGAGCAGATTTCTCCTGTTTTGGCTTCCTGTTAAATCCAGAATTCAAAATCCTGCTCCTCACATACAAGGTCTTAAATAATCAGGCCCCATCTTATCTTAATGACCTTGTAGTACCATATCACCCTATTAGAGCACTTCGCTCTCGCTCTGCAGGCCTACTTGTTGTTCCTAGAGTATTTAAAAGTAGAATGGGAGGCAGAGGTAACTAATGAGTGCAGCATTAAACTATTACATTATTGTTGTTATTATCAATACAACGATGCCAGTATATCTGTAAACATACACACAAACGCACTAGTACTCTTTCCTTGGGGGATTTGGCAGAGAGCTTTGGCCTTAGTGCTTTGCCTCCCTCTAACTTACACCATGCTGACTCGATAGGATGCCCTCCTCCCGCACTCGTCTGCGCCTCTGCTTCTCGGCGTGGGGTCGAAGTTTGTTTGTGTGAGAAGCTTTAGGTGGGGTGCTGGAACAGAGTCTGGCTGCCCTCCTCAGACTCGGACCAGGACCTGTCCTCCACATCCTCGGTGACTTTACACGCTAGAATGCCCACGCATGCCAGCCACAGCAGTGTAACGTCACTACTTTGTCCCTGCCAACCTGAGGGGAGACGTTTGTATGGAAGCTTTACACAAGATTAAATCCGTGACAAAACGATGTTCCAGTATGGTTTGGTGCTGTTTGTTGACGGGCTATTATATCTTCACGGACAACAGGAAACGCACTTGGTCCGTCTGGAAATATCTTCCCCACAGCGTTTCAAGTTAAAGCTAAGAGGAACCGGAACATGCTTCCCGAGTTTAAAAATAAAATAAATTGTGGAAACAGAGTTTTCTATCCACTTAACTATCTAAACCATTTTAATTCTACACATAATATAATGATGTAGCCCAGCGACTACTGTCATGTGATTATTTTTGTGGGTGATGATGGTTCCCATAGCTGATAGTTGTAACGAGGAGCCGTACGTTTCCGTTCCGACCCTGGCTAACGCGTTTTGTGCTTTGACTGTAGCCACCGCTGTCCCACACCTCGTAACTGTGGGTTGACATTTTTCCATTCAGTGCGATTTTTGGAGTTAAAGAGCGGAAGGTTAGTCGGTTAGCTGTCGACTAACGCGGTGTCGCTCATTTTTGACGCTCTGCTTCGTTTCTTTTGGATCTTTAAGCTAGTTAACGGTAGCGTTAGCAAAGCAGCTGCAGGGATGGCGGAGGTTCCAGGAACATCCAGTGAGACCATAACGGAGACCGTTCAGACGAGCACGCCGCCGCCGCCCCAGCAGGTAAACGATGGACAGCTGTTCGTGAGACAGTTGGACCGCTCTGGCAGCCAGTGACAGTGTACATTAAAGATACAGCGTTCATGTTATTACGGGGGAAGCTTCGTGAGGCCTGATATGTTAGTTACGTTAGGCTTATTTAAATGACAGGGCTGCTAGTAGCGCGGTAGCATTATGGAAAGCCGATAGCGGGCTAAGTGCTGAATAGCTCCGCGTTGCTGTGTGAAAGTTAAACAGCTTTCAATTAACAACCCGAATCTGTAGTATTGTTGCATAATGTCTAAAGCAGCAGGAGCATCCGGTTTACATGTTAAATACACTCTGTTCAAATCATATTTCAAGTTGTCCTGCTCAGATAAACAGTCAGACCTCCATTAACTGAAATCCCCATAGTCGGTTAGAATGGGTTTAGATGCAGCGCAGACAGGCCCATCTGTAGGCACCACGGGGCAAAGGGATGGTCTCTGCTAGCGTACATGCCCGGTAACCCCAGCTTTGTGTCATTTCTGAGGCAGGTGCTCTTTAATAGTTTGTTATTAACCCCTCCCAACCCTCACGGCTTGACTTTTTAATTTGTTGCGCATTTTTATTTCTTTTTAAATATGTGCATAGTCATGTTTGACTTTTAAATAAGAAGAAGTCTTAAAGGATTTAAGAGGCATACTCGTGTTTGGCTATAGACGCTTCTGCTCTGAGCAGTCAAAGCACTTTCCACAACTTAGCCAATTAGCACTTGTATCTGTCTAACATCCATACACATTTAGAGTCCGATACATCAGAGGAATAAGTCCTTGGGGTTAGTATCTGCAGCAGACAGGGATCAAACCACCAACCCTCTGATTAGTAGGTGACCTGCTCCATCACCTGAGCAAGGACAAGTTTTACTTTTCAGAGAGCAGGACACAATAGCATGCCCATGACGCCATAGAGACAACAAGAAGGTCCTACAAATGATAGATGTCATTGAGTGTGACTGCAGGTCACAGTTCACTCTGTGGTTTGTTTGCGATGTCTCACAGTAGACCTCTTACATGTTACAGGAGGGACGAAGCTTGACAATCAAGTTGAGGAAGAGGAAGACTGAGAAGAAGGTGGAGTGGTCCAGTGACACTGTCGACAACGAGCATTTGGGAAGAAGGTCTTCAAAGTGTGAGTTTATCTTTCTCCGTAGCACACAGGCTGAGAAATGTAATTAAGCATTTCAAATATGTCTGCCACCAGTTTTCAGTGTTTTGCTCTGTCACGTTTTAGGAGGAACAAATGCAAACGTATTGGATGTACTTTTTCTTTTACTGTTTAGGTTCAGTGCCAAAACTTGCACTGTGGTATATTTTATGATTGTGGTGGTTTCACAGTGGGGTGGGTGTTCTCAGTGGGATTTTCTGTGGGCGTCCAGTGGCTCGTCTGTTGGGATTCTGCAGAATATGAAATAATTGAAAGTCATCATAAAACAATTAAAACTAAATCACAAAAACAACACAGCTGATATTTTACTCTTATGCTGAGTGTGGAACAATGGAATATTTGGCACCGGGCTGCAGAGTCAATCCTGAAAAAGCTGTTTCATGAAGTTTGTCCTGGAAAGAAACTCGATTTGGACGTTTTCCTCTGAACTGTGTGATTTTATTATCAGGAAAGGAAGCAAGAAAAAGAAAAACCAGTTTGAAATGACAACAAAGTACACTGGCTATGCTGCCCAGCACCGTTTGTACTGCCGCGCTGCACCCCTGCTTTCCATATGATTCTTTTTATTTATTTATTTTTGTATCATTAATTTCCCCTCAGCATGGTTGAAACTGTGTGTCCACAGCAGAGACTGTACTCAGTCAAATGATGCACACTTATTTATAAAGCCTGGACCATATACACCTGCGCACCACGAGTGACTGTACAGTACACGTGGTTTTCCTGTTTAACTGCAGTATATGACACGCATGAAGTAATTACAACAAGTAGTAGCTGTACCGAACGTGCTTCAGCGTGTCACGGTGCATTGCATCTCATTACTTTCCCCATGACATAATCGAGGCTCAGCTAATTAACTTTAATAGCCTTAATCTTTCTCAGTACCGTGCACATGTGTAACATGCACTAAAATGCAGCTAAAGCCCTGAGTAGACCACGGACTCCTGCCTCAGCATCCACCTTCTGCACACTTACTACATCAAAGACACAGTATGTGTTTAATCACACGCTCCTGCAGTTACTGTTTCTGAAGTGAAAGTATTTTTAATTTTGAAATGACGAACTTGGCGCTTCATCTGAGCCTGTGGCATCATGAGCTGCTTGTTGTGTTTCAGGCTGCTGCATTTACGAGAAGCCCCGACAGTTTGGAGAATCTTCCTCCGAGAGCGAGGGAGACGACGACGACGAAGGCTGCGGCAGCGCTCACTGTATCCTGGGCCACGGCAGGAGAGGCCATGGACAGACGGGGGGTGGGGGGACTACAGTACCCCCAAACTCTGGGGGGTCGCACTCGCACTAACAAAAAGCAGGGCTGATTGTGTGGTCTGAGGGCTCTTTGGCGCCACGACAATGACACATTAAAAACAAACAAACTGCACTCTTGTTTTAGTTTAGTTTCATCACTGAGGTTCAGGCCTGACAACCGGGCTTCAGCCCGAGTCTGAAAGTCCCAGCTGCTGCCGCACGACGGCAGCCTCTGTGCTGCTGCTCCTCTCGGGGAAAGTCATGGCCACGTCACGGGCTCGTGGAAAATACTTTGCCGACCTCAAAGCGTGTTTGCTATTGTGCCAACTTAAATATGAAGCATAGACTGGCAACACGTTCAAATTGTGATTCTAATTGAAATCAAATGACAGTTTCAGCGTTTTTCCAATCAGCTCCACTCGGTGTGCATGACATCACTGCTCAGCCTTATCTGCCGACCTAACATACTAGGAAAATAAGCTCTGAGCTTTGAACTTTATTCTTTCCTTTGTTTGGTTTTATTGAGTTGTGCTGGCAGGTTGGGCTCCTTTATGGTCATCATCTAGGTGATGCGTATCAACCCCATGATGTGGAGGTTTGAAAGGATTATTTAGAAAAGAAAAATAAAACTTGTAAAATCGATTTTCATTTTTCCAGAAAAGTTATGTCTGCAGATTCCACAGTGCACCCAGAAGAGCTTCACAGCTCTATAACAGTCGCATTACTTCCTGTTACTTCGTAGAGCTTTAAATCATTCCAAAAGTAGTCATTAGTAGCAATGTGATTGGTTCTGAATACATCAGAGGAGTGCTGACTCTCCCCAGCAGCATGTGGGACTTTCTGACTGCAAGGCATCAGTTTGGAAAAGGTGACAGCAGAAAGAGGCCATTAAATGCTGTCTGCTCGCAGAGTTAAATGTATATAATACAGCATATTGTTTTTTTAAAATGTAGTTTTCTAATTTATTTGCTGCTCTTAATTCTGAACTCGTCCATATTTGACATGTACCTGAGCCCAGCGAGTTAAATACTGAACATTTAGATTAGCTTCATATTTGTCTTTTCTGAGCTGTTCACCAGATTTACAGCGAATGCTGAACATATGAGCCAAGGCTCTGAATACAGTTTGGTTCACTGAGGTGGGCTTGTGTGAGCTGCTTTTCTATATCTTCACTGTATGGAGAGAAATTTGCTTCTGTGTACAATACGATCCACAAGCGTAAACTAACATTTACAAATGTGTACAATAATTTGTGTGCAACTTTTCAGGGGCACCACAGACAAATATGAAGCGATCTGACCACATGAAAACCATTTTACAAATGCGTATACCCAGACCTGAATAAATACGATTATTTATGCACAGTTTATTAAGTTCAGCTTTACGAATCCAATAATTTTACTTTTCAAAAACCTTTGTGTGTACAAATGTCTACACGTAACATCTCTCTCACTCATTTAAAAACATTGCATATGTGTGGAATCGCCTGATGTGCACAGATCACCTCGCACACCAACGTGGGGTTTTGAGACAGATTTAGCCGTGCCAGCTTGGCACAGATCCACAAATATGAGATGCACCAAGCTCCCAGTGTAAAACTGCTTCAAGTGTAGACCTGCGTGTCTTTTTCTAAATAAACAGAACAGCTCATTCAGTTCTGTTCAGTTTTATTTACACAGCCCCAAATCACAACAACAGTCGCCTCAAGGTTCTTTATATTGTAAGGTCGACCCTACAATACTACATGCAGAGAAAAACCCAACAATCATATGAGCCCCTGTGAGCAGCACTTTGGTGACAGTGGGAAGGAAAAACTCCCTTTTAACAGGAAGAAACCTCCGGCAGAACCAGGCTCAGGGAGGGGCGGGGCCATCCGCTGTGATTGGTTGGGGTGAGAGAAGGAAGACAGGATAAAGACATGCTGTGGAAGAGAGACAGAGGTTAATAACAGATATGATTCAATGCAGAGAGGTCTGTTAACACATAGTGAGTGAAGAAGAAGCACCCAGTGCATCATGGGAATCCCCCGGCAGCCTACGTCTATTGCAGCATAACTAAGGGAGGATTCAGGGTCACCTGGTCCAGCCCTAACTATATGCTTTAGCAAAAAGGAAAGTTTGAAGCCTAATCTTGAAAGTAGAGATAGTGTCTGTCTCCTGAATCCAAACTGGAAGCTGGTTCCACAGAAGAGGGGCCTGAAAACTGAAGGCTCTGCCTCCCATTCTACTTTTAAATACTCTAGGAACAACAAGTAGGCCTGCAGAGCGAGAGCGAAGTGCTCTAATAGGGTGATATGGTACTACAAGGTCATTAAGATAAGATGGGGCCTGATTATTTAAGACCTTGTATGTGAGGAGCAGGATTTTGAATTCTGGATTTAACAGGAAGCCAATGAAGGGAAGCCGATGCAGGCTTACCCCACATGGGCATGCGATGTGATCTGTGCGTATCAGGGGACTCATCCAAACGTATTTAAGGTTTTTTGAGTAAGTGAGAGAAATGTTACGTGTAGTTTTCGACACACACAGAAAGGTTTTTGAAAGGTGGAGTTATAGGATTTGTGAAGCTGATCTTAATGAACTGCGTGTAAATGATCAGAATGTATTGAGGTTCTGATGCATGAATTTTTAGAATAGTTTTACATGTGGTCAGATTGCTTGTATTTGTGTGTGGATTGAAGTGTGTGCTAATGAAAAGTTGCACACAAATTACTGCACAGATTTGTAAGTGTTAGTTTTCTCTTGTGGATCATATTGTACACATTGGCAACCCTTATCAGGTAAATCTCTCTCCATATCATTAGGCTATGGAAGGCATGCTCACAATAACACAAACTAACTAATAGAGGCAGCAGATACGAATTAGTGTATCCCATTCAAATGGACCCATATTCAAAAGTATTTTGCAGGATTAGTGCCTTTCTGTAAAGTGTTCCCCATAATCAGTACCACCTTTTACTGTATTAGGAAGTAGCTCTACAAAAACAAAGTGAGGGAAAAATAAAGTCAAACATTTAGATTATTGAAATATAGTAAATAAACACAGTTTAATCATGAGTACATACGCATGCTAAAATGTTTCAATTTACATACAAAACTGCTTTAAATGAGTTTCTAACTACTGTTGTATAACTAGAGTTTGCAGATTAGTCACACAAGTCCATCTTGTTTTGTGTCCCATGATTTTTATCAGAGACTTTGGCAGTGAGCTGGTTATAAATACAAATATTAACTAAGCTTATATATTTCAGAATTTACTGATTATAGGCTTGTTTTCTTTTTAAAAAACCTTTAATGTCATTGGGAGTCACTTTCAAAATCGGTATTGTTTTAGCTAGTTGGATTCTTGAAGACAGTTTCATGTGTGATGAGGATGTTAATGTTGGATGAACTGAAGTAAGCTGATTTGGTCAGGATCATGTAAGCCTGGATTAGTCAGACTAGATCTGAAGAATGGAGGCCTGGAGGAGATACTTACTTCAAAACTTTAGCTCTCCGCCTCTTATTTACAATCACTCTGTATTCTGACCAAAGCTCATTAACTCAGAAGGAGGAGGCGGGGTCTGTTTTACCTTTAAACACTTTCATGGGTTTAGTTTTGTTTGGTTGTTTAAATCCTTCGTGTCCACTGGATAAAACCAGTCTGCCCACTTGAGATTTGAGTACAACTGCTTTTTCATTTTTCTTTTCCTTTGGTAGGCGTGGCGTTCACAGGCTCAGCAGTGGCTGTCAGCAGCAGCATGGAAAAGTAATTAGTTGTGTGTGTGCACTGATTCACTACAGTGTTCACGTTCCTGAGCTGCATGTCAGCCAGAAAACAAAGCCTCGGTGAGGGCGAGGGGTGTTTGTGCTTTTCCTGCTGTGCTCGCTGGTTTCCTCGCTGTGAGGTAAATAAAGACAGAGCTTTACATGATTTGAGGTTCGTTGCTGACCAGAGTGTACACATGTAACTGCCTAACGTGGCACGGGGGGGGGGGGTGAAGCTGGCCCAGGCTTATTTTTCTGACGTCTCTGCTGTGACACTCCATCATCATCATCCTCATCCAGGATGGGTTCAGACCGTGGGTTATATTCACATCATCTCCACCAACATTTCCTGTACTGCCCACACACATTGTTACATATGTACATTGTTCTTGTAACAGTATTGCAACTTTCTGTACATATACAATGAATACACTGAGATCAGATTTAATGTGAATTAAAGTTTTGAACTGTGATTAAAAATGTCGTACTGATGTGTGACACAGGAATGTTTAGTCATGTCCCATCAGGTCTCCCCAGTGGACTAAAGGACAAATCTGTGTGTAAAATCCACTTTCAGTAAAGACCCCACAGTAACAGACCTGACAAGATAAAAACACCTCAATTGTAGCTTCCACTGTGGAAACACATGGTTGTCATGCTTCTCAGTCACTTCCTCAGCCTCACCTTGAACTGGCTTAAGGTTTAAAGGTTGGCCAGTGTGCTGACAGCTGATTCGAGTTTCCTGTTGGTGAATGGTGGAGACATGTCCAACATCAACTGACAAAAACATTACAGCTTAAAGTTATTTGCAACTTTGCACTTTCAGTACTGTGACTTCCTACATTGCTTCACTGTTCTGTTGCTATCATTATTTCTTTCCAGTAGAAGCAAGCAGCTGCTTCCTGGCTGCTTTGTTTTTTAGCCTTTAAAGGCCCAATGATTGTGAACGCTCAAGTGACACCAGTGCCACCTAGTGGTCGGTGGAAAAGCCAAACTTTCACTGTAAAGTCTTTGTTCACGACTCCATGATTTGTTCCATTTGAAGGGTGAGATGTGTGCATTAACATTTGAAATGTTAATGAAAGGTTTCTGAATGGCCCTCTCTCTGCAGTATTTATGTATTTTGACCAATCACAGTACAGGGGAGTTCCTTTCCTAGGTCTAGAGCCTAGAGACAGAAATGGGACTCGTAAAAGTGTGTAAAAAAACCCAAACTCACGTGTGTGTAATACTAACCAGATAAAGAGTAAGATGTGTTTCGCAGGAAATAGGACAAATAAAGATTGCTCCTTCATGTGAGCCCTGCCTTAAAGTAGTTTGTCAGACTCGAGTCACAATCAAGCCGAGATTTAAAACGGAATCTTTTCATTCTTCATGATCTACTAAACACAGCTAACTTTGGCCTACAGACTATTACATCATCAACATCCCACAGTAAAAAATACCTTAGAATTTATTGTTTGAATCTACCCAAGAGTCTTTTCTAATGCAGATTTAATTTCATATGATGGCTCCTGGTGACTTTACAGCGTGATGTGGCAGGTATCAATCATCTGTAGAAACTAACTACAGGCTACAGAGGTTCAAGCTTAGGATGCTTTTAGGTCACTTGTCAGAGTAGCATCAGTGTTACACATCTGATTTGAAGAACGCACTGACCACTTAATTAATTCTGGCAGTTAAAAAAGGTCATCAGCTCTGTGCAAGTACATTTCCCAGCATGAATGGAAACAAATGCATCAATCATTTAAAACAATCAGGTTTAGCTGGCTATTACATGCAAAGACTTCAGTGTGGTCCTGCACTCTGGCTACAAACGGTCGTTCCAGCACAATCCACATAACCAACCACCAGAGTTTCAAGATTTCAGCTGAGAAGGATGGCAGCTAGAAATCGTTCCCTGCTTTGTTCCTTCCAGGTTGACACAAGGGATCAGCATCAGGCAAGTGATTAATACAATAACAAAGAAGTATACACATAGACTTGTAAAGATTTGGTGTAACCTGTTTACTTGAACAATATTATAAAATCAAACATTTTCAAACACTTAAATATTTCATTATGTGGCCAAAAACTGGAAAAAAGCAAGATTAAGATTGTAAGATTAAGGAAAAAATACCATATCATTATTTGAATTGTGATGGACAAATATAGCATGGCCAAAGGATCCAATGATGCCCTTTAAAGCTGCATCCTCTGAGGACTCTTCTATGTTACAGTAAGACGAGGAAAAGCAGCAGATTTGCATCTCCTACTTTAAACTATCAGCAGACTCTGAACCCTGTTGTGCTGTGAAGTGCAGTGTCAGTAAGGGTTTGATTTTACGCTATATTTTCATCAATAAGAATTCTGTAGTTTTGTTATACGTCATGCACAAATAAGACACAAATACTTCAGTTAATTTTGCCCAAAGGCTTCATCATCGCACAGGCTGATGGAGCTGAAGTCCATAAGTGTTACTGGAATAAACGGTTCGGCGGCACATACTTAAACACAGTAATATATACGAGAGTAGTGGTAAATGGAAAAGCCCTCCGTGACATTTCTGTGGAGGGAAAGTGCGCCCTACGTTGTGAGTATATATCATGGCACAGAAAACAACAAAAGGCAGAATCTAAGTGTACACACAAAATACTTTAAAGTCAGCTGCTGGTATTGTGCCGGTTCCCAGAATCTCACACATCCCTCACAGAAAGCAACAATGAGTGTACTGCTCCTTCAACCAGTTCATAGTTTGAATGTAGCATCGGCTGCAAATGCATGCCAAGGTTGCAGAAGCTTCCACAGCTCAGGTAGACCTGCTGTTTGATTCACCGAACATCTGATCTCTTATAAACGAACAGCAACCATCTCCATGCTGAAGCTACTTCCTTTATGACTTGAAAGGAAAGATCTGAATTAGATTTCATTAGTCTTTTGCTCTTTGTCTAAAAAAAGAAATTTAAACTGCAGACTACTCTTGGCTTTAATACAGTCTATGCCAGGGGTGTCGAACTCCAGGCCTCGAGGGCCGGGGTCCTGCAGGTTTTAGATCTCACCCTGGGTCAACACACCTGAATCAAATGATTACTTCATTAGCAGGCATCTGGAGAACTTCAGGACATGTTGAGGAGGTCATTTAGCCATTTGAATCAGCTGTGTTGGATCAAGGAGACATCTGAAACCTGCAGGACACCGGCCCTCGAGGCCTGGAGTTCAACACCTGTGGTCTATGCTGTAGTGTGCGCGTCTTGAGTAGCTATAGCTCACCAGTGGTGTTTGCTACTAGCTCGGATCTCCTGCAGGCGACACAAACATTCACATTAGCTCCCTGTTCCACTGAGTGAGCCGGTACGGTGTCCTGGATACAAGCTCAAAGTCACAGGTCAGTACCATCACAGAGTCTAAACCAGGGGTGGGGACCTCCAGGCCTTGAGAGCTGGTGTCCTGCAGGTTTTAGATCTCACCCTGGGTCAGCACACCTGAGTCAGATGATTGGTTCATTACCAGCCTCTGAAGAACTTCAAGACATGTTGAGGTCATTTAAATCAGCTGTGTTGGAACAAAGGTTAAAGTCAAGCAAATGTACATGGCCAAGCTTCAATTGAGTTCAAACTGAGCGGGGCCATACGGCAGATTTAAATTTGCCCCCCACACAATGAACACGGTCAGAAGAGCTAAACATTAGGAGGCACACTAAAACTGGCCAGTGGATGCAGGCGCAAACTGTCGGTGGTGCTGTTCAGTAAGACTTCTGTTCAGAGTTTATTCCTGCTCCTCGCTGTGTTTAAGAGACCCAAAGATATTTCTGCTTCACCTAAAGTGTCTCAGTGAGGCTCTCTTCATAAATGCTGCATCTGTCCTCTCTAAGATTTGCTGTTCTACTCACCAACACAACGCACTGGAGGCAATCGGCTGGTCTCAAATCAAGTGACTGTCTCATGGGAAGAGTAGTCCCACAAACAAGAAGAAAACAGAAACAGGTACCTGCTGGCGATTTCCCCTTTCACTTAAGCATTCTTTGAACATTCATGAGCTCTTCTGGTGTAGATTACAACAGTTATCAGTGAGATCAACTGAACACAGATGCAGATCTGTAGTGCTGGACATAAAGTGCCACATGTATCATTTCTCTGAATATGAAATTAATGTGCAATACAATTCTTAAGTTACGCTGCAGAACACACGCTGCAGTCCACAGTCTCAGTCCCACCGCTGTGACGTCAGAGGGCTGGAGGAGGTGTGATACAGTTGGAGTACTGGTGGTGCCAGCAAATTCTCTCCACCTGTGGAAGACACACACCAAATAAACAGATGATCAGGAGACTACAGCGATCACTGCACGTGTGTGCATGCTGCCTGGTATAGCTCAACAATTAGAGTTAACTGTAACACGGTGGTTGTTGCCTCTGTTTTAAAACTACCAAAAACTAAACTCTGTTCAAGAGCACAGGTTTAATAAAATCCTGTTAACTGTGAAGAAAACACGTGAGATTTGTCCCAAAAACAACCTAAGGAAACTGCCTCTGAAACCACCCTGCTGTCAGTTTGGTTAAAACAACTTCCTTTTCCGAGCTCGCAGTTCACGTCTTTAGAAATAATGAAATCTAAAATAATCAGTCTAATACACAACAAGTGTTTTCAGCCTACAAATGCAGGACAGTGACAACTAAGATTTCTTCATAGCGTGCAACATTTCTTTCCAACACTGGCTCTGTGGACACTGGAGACACTGTTATGCTGTCAGTCAGATCCCCCAAAACAAAAATCAAGCCAGCAGTGTTTAGGAAGCAGTCTTTAGTCTGTATGGGTCTTTTATTTTGAAAAGTTAAGAGCTTCTCTTTGTTGTTCCAGTGTCTAACTCATACTCTCCTCATGTGCTCTGTGCAGCCTGACGTGGCTTCCATGAAAAACAAAAGACCCGATGCCGTTTTCACCAGCAGAGGAACATCTGGTGGAACTGCTAGTGACAGTCTCACCAGTGTCCTGTTCAGCTCTTCTACAACTGAACATGTTTCCATCTCAGAGGTGAAAGTTAAACCAAAGGCCTTGTCAATGCTACCACTGCTTATCACTGTTGCATAATGTTTGCCTCTGGCAGTTATTTGGGAATTTAATTTGAAGTTCCAATCTACATGAATGAGAAGAATGCTGGTACTTTTACTTCTGTCAGTGGGACATAAAAACTCCATGTTGAGAAGTACAGTCAAATCTGATAAAGACACTTAAAAAGTTAGATGTCTTTTCCCCAAAGTAAGATTTAAAATGCTTCTTATAGTGCATGCTTTTATTTTACTTTGCTTTATTCAAGACCGGGCATGAGCCAAACATGTCAAAGATCCGTATCTCGTCAAACATGAAAGTTTGCTAAACCTGCTTTGTGAAACAGGCGCATGTACTTTGCCATGTCACAGTAAACACAAGCTGATGATGTTCTTCCTTTGTTGGAGTTTATTCCTCCCTTTGGAGGCCTTCCTACTTGGGGGGGATACATGGTCTCAATAGCAAATGTTTAAACGTATGTCTCACACAAAACAACATAACATTTGGAAGAATATGAAACTGGTCAAGTTGATCACCCATTGTATATATAACTATGCTAAATTGTATCTATCACTGTAGCTATGTTTATACATGTTCTCCTTGTTTATTGTGTGGGGTAAGTGATGATGGGAATTAGGTGAATCGTGGGATTCAATAGAAGGTTGAGCATGGGGTAGGGATTAATAGGTATGTTATACTTCTTCCATTTCAGACTTAATAATTGTCATTTCATGTCATTTAGACTTTTATTTTATTTATTTTGTTTTATCTGAGCACATACCTGTGTGTATTTACATATATATTCGTTTTTGTAAATGCAAGTATGTGTACTTGTGTATATATTGTTTTTTTCTGTATATGTCTGAAATAAAGATACAATAAGGCACATTAAATACAGAGTAACACACTTTTGGTTCACATAAAAACATGTAGTTAAATCACCAATAGGCTGCAAGTAGGGCTGGGTTTAA